>NW_019392975.1:386240-556830 GCF_000648675.2 Cimex lectularius | reverse complement strand
AGAGAGAGAGAGAGAGAGAGAGAGAGAGAGAGAGAGAGAGAGAGAGATTTCAACATCCACGATTATTTTGGAAATTGATTTAATTGTGGGCCATTATAGCATACAAATTGAAACTTAAAATTCTCGAGAAGCTCAACACTTAAGCCACTTCCAGCAACGAATTTCGTCATCTCTCTTTTTTCAACATAATCATATTTTTCCCCTGTTGTTCAAATTTCAGGATTATTACTGGACTAAGGTGTTTTTTAAATAAGGTCAATTTTATAATAACAAAGTAAAAACTGCTTTTCTAGCAAGTATGGTAATAAACATTTATTTTATTTTTTACCAACCGACTTAGAACAAAACAGTGAGAATTATCAGAAACACCAAAACTACAAACTTCTTACTTCTTTAAGTCCAAAAATAAATTATATCAAATATTTAAGGGCAGATTACAAGAATATTTAATTATTGATTAATTAATTAATCAAGGGCATTAACGAGCTTGAGAGACCAAAATGATTCGACTTTCCACAATGTATCGATCCTTCTTTCATATATTACAGCACGCAAAATATAAAATGAGTAATACAATAATGAATTACTGTAATGCTTTCAATAAAAGAATTGATTATTATCATAAGAACTTGGTGAACATAGCCAGAAAATAATATATACCATTTTACAAATAATTCTCCAAAAAACAAGCTATTTCTTCTATTTAAAATTAAAGAAAACAAATAAACGCTAATTTATAAATCACTTTAGTAAACAAAACTTTATTATTATAAGATTAGCAGTTTTCTTTATCAAGAACTATATTGTGTTATCATTTGTAGTCCTTCAGAGCTTCACATTCTTTGAGATATCAAATCACGATTTCTGAATAGTTAAAATAAACATTTTTTTCACTATAATATTTTTTTTATAAGCACTCCCTCGGAACATATATGACCTATTGTCAGTCGAGATAATTAAATAATTAATTTTTAAAGGTGTGTTCTTAAAATTCACTGCTTATTTTTTTTATTTTTGTGTTAAAAGGAAGAAATCCCTGTTGACCATATTCCTGCTGGATAAGAATTTTATAAGAAAAGATTATAATTAATTATTTATAGATTGTTTTTAAAGAAAAAACAACCAATATAGCCATTGTTTTTCTCTAATTAAATAAGAATTTATTTACTTCGGTGATTGATCAGCCTTCTAAGTTTAAATATATTTTTTATTCTTTCGAAAAGGTAGATTGGGGATGAGGCCATCCTTTTTGGCCTCATCCCCAATCTACCTTTTGGAAAGTAAAGAATTTATTTATTTGTTTTATGTGCTGGAAAATTCAATTTTTATTAAAATATAAATTTTTTTCTAATCATTTTCTGGTAAAACAGAGGCGAGAATCTGTAGATTAGTTTCTAATCATTTCATTTACTTTTTTTTGCAATATTCAGTAGTACATTTGTTTCAACTTTTTGTTTTGTCAGATACCCTAAAGATCAAGACATAGGTCATGACTTTAGACATCAAGAAAAAATCTGATGCCAGAATGAAATGCATACATAAATATTGCTAGTACTTCATCTTACAACATAATAAAACCAATACTTATTGGCTCATTTATCAAATAATTTATATTTTCTTATTGTAAATAAAATTCCTTTTTCATTTATTCATAGCTTGACACAAAATGAATTTGGGCTTCTGTTGTCTGAGGGTCCCTTCATAGCAAGAAAAGTAAAAAGTGGTTAGGGATGGTTAGGGTTCTGGTGGTTGTCGAAGACGAGGGGTCAAACCACTTTACATTACTTTTTTCATATTATTTTCAATTAGAAAGCCATGGACCATGCTGGGATTTGAACCCAGAATCGCCAACATGGCAAATACGAGTCAGATGCCATAACCATTCAGTCAATGTATTCCCCCTATACAAATATATCTTTCTCATTGCCTCAATTTTCCTCATGACCTAAGCATTAGGTATTTGTAAATCCCAGTTTATTTTATTTAAATTTTTTTAAACAGTATTTAGGTAATTAATCCCAGACCAGTTTTGAGTGGATCTTATAAGAGTGCAGAGCTTTTAGAACTGCCTGGCTGATAGAATTTTCATTTTTGCATCCTTGAGATGTTTGTTATTTCACATACGCAGTGCTTACTATTACTACTGACCATACCCGTACCAACGCGGCTATAGGCAATGCCTCAAAATAGATTTTGGCCTGTATCATTCTGAGGCTGCCTTTATATCTAGGTTGGAACCACCTTAGTGTCTGGATATTTGTACATCACAGTATTTTTTAAAGCATTTAGCAGTTCCAGACATGAGTTGATCTTTAAGGTTAAAAGGCATTTAGAGTTGCCTGGCTATTTGATGGCAATACTGTTGCATCCTTGAGATATATTTTTTCATTTTTATTACGGGCACCACAGTGGCCAAGTGGTTAGGGCATCCGACTCATATTGCCATGATACTATTCCTAGGATAGAATTTCAACTCTATGGTTCTTTTTAATTGAGAATAGTATGAAAAATATATTGAAAAATGTTTTGAACCAAGTGGTTTGTATGTGACACCCAGTGGGTAATTGGAATTTAAGCACTTCTTAATGCCATAAAATATGGATATTTTTGAGTATTTTTTGCTTTGATAAATTAAAATACTGATGAGTGGAAATTATTATCTTGTTAAACCGCGCCAACCAGTGATAATTTTGCTTATTTCACACAAGTGGATATTGGTAGATAATTAGTTTTTGTTTACATCCAGGAATTGTTTTTATGAAGGTTCCTAGTAAAGATGTACAGTTAAATTTTACAAGGTTGTTTATGGAATAAGTTATTGGGCTTACCTATTTGTTGGAGCCAAATCACGTTTTCCCCCCTAGTCAAAGTCCTTTAAGAACGTAATATTATTCTCGGGGGCTTAAAGCATCTCAATTAGCGCAAATCCAGGCGGAAAGGAACGTCCTTCGACGGCCCTGAAAAGAGACCTGGGTAAAAGATAGCAAGCCGGACTGTCTAGGACTCAGCAGAGGTTGCTACTTGCTACTTGCTAAGAAGTTGAGTGCGACACTACAACACGGTGACCAGCTGGGGTCGCCCCAACCAGGGTGACCTTGTCGCTCGTTGTAAGTATATCTAAAATTTGATCAAATTTCGAATTTTTGAGACAAATTGGAAAAATATTGTTCTAGTTTTTTTTAAAGGAATTTTTCGTCTGCAAGTGGGCAATTTGATCAATTATAAAACAAGTGGGTAACTGTGACGATTCTTCAATGACGTAACGGAATTATCAACGCCTCAGAATAGTTATTTGATTTATTAATTAAACTTAGTTTTTCATCAGGTTTAATAATGTATAATATAATGTATATTGTTGTGTATTTTTTCTCAGTTTCTTGCCGTTTATTGTAGTCTAAAAAATAGGACCATGGGAAAAATGTCAACTCAATGGGCCATGGAATGTAGCATGCTGAATGTGAAATTGTAAGATTGGGACAGAAGCTAGGCCAATAGAAGCAAAACCAAAGAAAAAAAATGTGAAAGAGACAATAAAATCGTTAAAATAGAGATGGGGGACAAAAATGATTACAGTTCAGTTATAATTTGATTTTTTAATTGATTTTATTTACATGACATATTAATTAATTTCACCAATATTATAATCAAATAAAATAAAATAAAAATTTTAATTAAAAAGGAGAAATAACTATAATTTTTTGCCACCAATTATTGTAAATTATTATCACCGGTGGACTTCTTGATATTTATTTTTATTGACTATTTATTTAGGGATTTTTTCATTATCATAGTTTACAATAAATGAGCGTAAAAATATTAAAAATGAGGACTATATCCAATATTTTGATAGCTTAATAACAATGAAAGAATAACACTTAAAAATTAAATTCTTGAATCAATTCGTATCTATAGCTCCAAGCATGTTTAGCATTTTGAACACCGAGAATTTGAGACATTCAAGAGCCGTAATAGCCCACTTCTTGGGATAGTAAAATAACCAAGATGTAAGAGCTGAATCTTACCCAAAATCAAGCACTCTGCCAAAAAATGACAGAACAAGAATTGCATAGGCAGCATATGCCAAAGCTACCCCTATTCCACACAGCTGAATTTACATGTAAAACCTCATATCCAACTTAAAAACCCATCTTAGTTCAAGGGAAGATTGTCAAAATTAGGCTTCTAGAAATAAAACATGGGTGAAGCTTCCTTGTAAGGAGACAGTTTAACCCATAATAAATAATCTCCCAGAGGAGAGCCAAAAAATGAACGTGCCAATTACAGATGTTTTCACACGTCAATATTTATTTATTATTGTAGTCTGATGAGTTTTATTAAAATAGCATCCTTGATGAACATAATTTAACATTTTTATTCTTGCACCGGCTTTGGGCTCTTCTGTTGTCCCTTCTCAACAAACTATGTATATTATTATAAAACATCAATTAACATGATATATAAATAATTAATTATAATACAACAAAATCACTTACTTTTTACTAACTCTTTAAAAAAATACTTTTTTGAACCGGTTCAAGAATAAAAATGTTAAACAATCAAGGGTTCATCAAGGATGTTATTTAAAAAAAACTCATCAGACTAAAGCTGGAAAAAAAACATACATTATATTTTTTCAATTAATTATTCTTGTTATGGAAGGTCTTGGTTGAGACAAAAAAATTAGTGTCATGAGTAGGATTTGAACCCACGACCTTTGGCTCAATATGCCGCTACTCTAACCACTTGAGCTATTGTGACAAGTTTTAGTTTAATTTTATTTAAAATAAATAGAAAAATTATCATAAATCCTTGTATACTTTAGATATTAAGAATTTTTTATGAATGTTAACCCTAGGAGATCTTGACTCAAGTGACCCCAACCATTCCGTTTTGTTGCATACTTAAAAAAAGTACCCTGTAAATTAAGCTAGATGTCCTGCAGCAACTGTGAACAAATGATCAGCCTCAGTTGTTCTTCAGGGTTCATGAGGAAGTATAGTGCGCTCTGGGACGTGATTCAGTTTTTTCTTCTTCCCCTTCCCTCTCTGAGGGTAGCAATTGACCTCACTATGACTTTCATCTCTTAGCTCCATTTTATCTCATATCTTTTCTACATTTGTCTCTTCAAAGCATGATGTTAGTTGATGACCCCCATCCTTATGCTTCATTATTTTATTACCTTATTGCCATGTTTATTGGTCTACATTTTCTTATAATGGCTCTTTTTCTTATGGGAGTGCTAGTTAGGTACTGTTTATTCGCCTAGTTTCGCTTGAATTCGAAGTTTTATAGAATAATTGGCAAATGCTATTGTCTCATCTTTTATGTATAGCTATATTTTTCCACTTCAGAAAAAAAAGTGTTTCTCTAGTAAACAGTTTCAATGTAAACTAAATTTTCCCAAATTATCCTCACTACCCTATCTATACTAGTTTTGTATATATTCCTAAGTAGATAATCAGGAAGGCACTTTTGTAAAAAAGATATGGCATAATAAAACCATCATATATATATATAATTTACATTTGTTATTAGTAATAAATTACTTTTGTATTTTTACAGAGCAACACAATTTGGCTTATTAATAAGATTGTGTATTTTTTTTAAATTACGCATTATAAAACGACAATTAGAGCTATTATTTGTATTAGATTTTCAGCAGTTTAACAATGCACTCCTAACTTATCTTTTTTCTTCATATTACCATACATATTACCATTTATTACATTCATATTACCATCATACATATTATTATTAATTATAGTTGAAAATAATCTAATCGTTAAAAAAAATCATACCTGATTCAAAATTTTTTTCAAGTTTTTGATTTTTTCAAGTTCTACTTTTTCCAAAAACGCTTAAAGCAAAAAAACTGTAATTATATTACTTATTGGCTGTGGTTAAACCAATAATGAGTTAGCAATATGAAATTGTGTGTTAAAATTTGAGTTATAGAAAAAATGTGAAGTTTTGAGGTCACGTTTGACCTCCAGGGTGACCACCATATCCCAAAAATATAACAGTGACCTGCTAGGGTTAAAGATGGTGTTCACCCTTAAAATTAGTCTTTAATTGTTTTGGATAAAAAATATCCGGTCTGAATTTTCTTCGTCGGAGAAGGGAATTAGATTTTCTTTGGGTAGAAATTTGTGGTTGATTTTCAAAAAGACCAAGAGCGGATGGATCGGGCCGAAAAGGCGGAAACGCCGTGGAGGGAGAGTCGGATTGGGCTGAAGGCTTATCGAACGACTACGCCGGCTCAGCAAAGGTGCGAAGCAAACAAGGACCACGTCTGGAGTTGGACTCGCGTCCGCAGCAGAATTGACGTGTTTGACAACTCGAGGATACGCGACGCAAGGTAAATATCGTCTGACGCTTTTCCATCCCGGGTCCGATCCGTACCATTTACCTTAACAATTTCTTCCGGCCGGTTTCGACAATTTTCCCGTGTTTTTCCGATTAAAGGTTATGTCGGGTCGGTTTTTTCATTCTGTTCCTTTTTTCCTAAGCGCAATCCAATTTTTCTTTAAATGGCCTTCTTATTTTTATTTTTTTGCATTTTATACCCGGTGTTTGGTCCAACGGAGATGAAGCAGCTTGAAATTTAGACGCGTTCGGCACGGTTCAGGCCTGGCGACAAAGCACTCGCAACGACGGCAAAGCAATTTTTATCGATCTGCCGTCAATTTTTCACTCGTATTTCCATTTTTTCGTTCCCTCCCTGAGAAGAAAAACAAAACCATTTTCCTTACACTCTTTTTTTTTTTTTTTACATAATTCGGTGCAATTTTGATTTGCGCACTATCTAACAAAAAAGCGTTACCATTGCACATTCCAGTTCTTTGAAATGGAGGGAAAACTTAAAACGGAAAATTATATTAACTTTTCTTCTTTCTCCTCTCATCCAACCATTGTATTTATATTTCAATTACATTGACCTTCACCTTTGGGATAAAAATCAGGCTTTATTTATTTTAAAAACAGCAATATCATTGTTATATGACATTACTATTTCAACTCTTGCAACTGTAAGCATTAAAAAGTAATGTAAAGAAATTCGATACACGACGGCTTAATGTCCAACCACGTCAGCTAGCCTACTTCGGTAGCAATATATTGATAAGACTTACAAACTTTAGGTCTCAGTCAATTCCTCCAATATCCACTGAATCGAATCCTTTCAACCCAAAGATTACCACTGTCCTCAATGCTCCCTTCTACATCACCAATCAAATCATAAAGATCTTAAGCTGGGTTTCCCCTGCCCAAAACTCACTTTTTTGCTTTGTAGAAACCTGCCGGACTGCAAAATTTTTGGCATGAGGATGTTTCATGTTAGCTGGCCAGCTGTCAGTTTTTTAGTATGCATAAAGTAGTAAAGCAGGGGGTTAGCATGAGAGACTCTCACGCCGCGGTCGTGGGTTCGATTCCCACCATCACCTCTGGCCCTTTTTTCATGATAACCCCCCCCCCAATTTGAACACTCATATAAGAATTCATCACCATGGCTAATATGCATAGATCATAAGGCAAAAAAAAAAAGTAGTACAGCATCGCATTGTTTGCTTCGCTCGGTGTAAATGCACTTTTCTCAAGTTTGAGAATGAACCAAGAGGAGTGCATTCGACTTATCCAAATGTTTCACAGCTACTGATTTTTCTGGGATGCTAAAGATAAAACTCCATCAGAACAAGAGCAAGAGAGAGATGTGTGGAAGGAAATTATCATCAAAATGGGACAAACTGTTGGTACTCTTAAAGCAAAAATGAAAACTAAAGGGATTCGCTGATGAAATAATTTTTTGATTTCTTTATAACGTATCTCCATGGTAGCAAACACTGATGCTGCAGTTTGCGTAGTTATAAACAGCATGCTTCTCTCGCTTAACAGATGGCTCACTTTGTTTCGCCTCTATGTTGTGAAATGTTTCACCTTGTGGAAATGGTTAACCCGAGATGGCATTTCGTAAATAATTCTTGGGTTGCATGAGTGATTTTTTCGTGCAGTGGAAACCCAGCTTAGAAATTCTATTCATGAAGGATTTTCCCATTTTAATTTGATTTTCCACTCTAAACTGCTCTCTCAACTCTTTCCTCAATGTCCCACCCTTATAATCCTCCACTCTGTCTAAAATGACGATCTTGTGAACTATCTTAACCCTTCCAACTAAATAAAGGAGAGTTCCAACACTGGCTGGCCCAGGTTACAACCACTTTACAACACTTTTTCACCATGGTCTGGGCTGGAATTTGAACCCAGGAGTGCTAGTGTGGTAAATATCAGTTCGACTCCCTAACCACTCGGCCTCCTCTGTCCTTATTTTTTAAAATACTGTTCTCAACTGTAATTCCATGGGTTATGCCAGTATTCGAACCCAGGATTAAACCATGCTTTTAAGGAAAAAAATACTAAAACTTATTGTTTCATCTAAGTAAACAATTTATAGAACCAATTAAATCTGTGTGGTGATTAGTGACCGTTAATCGATATTTATTTAGAAATTGTGAGATGCGGTCTGGTGTGATGTAGGTTTCAGAAAAACATTTTCTTATCGTGCCAGTGTTTCGATCTTTATTGAGACCATCTTCAGGGCCTGGGATTTACAAACATTGTTTACATATAACAATTACATTTTGGATGTGGAAAAGTGAATTTATACAATGCATATTTTTTTATATTCAATCAAAGTATTTCTACTCACTCAAAGTGTTTGTCTTCTGTGTAATTGTGCCATTCTTGCATGTCAAGTCGAGAGTGCTAGTGAGATTTTGCTATTTTGTGTTTATATACGTTGGATTTTGAAGGGGTGGGGAAGGATGTCGGTATAGGAAAGATATTTTTGTATAAGGCGTCGGCTTCTTTGAGGTGAAAAGAGCCGACGAACGGAAAAAATGTTTCGGCCAGATTATCCTTTCAGGATTATATAGAAAGGGATAAATAGGAAAAGGAAAGCTAAATTGTTGGGAAATTAGACTATGTGAAAAATATTTGATGTGTGGAATGTAATGTGATGATATAGGTATGCTATCTGTATTGAATTTGATTAATGACATTGGTGTAGCTGCGACTGAGTGTACATGTATCTGTTCTGTAATTGATGCTGTGTTTATCTCTGTTGAAAACCATTTCTAAGAAATTACATTTATGTTTGTTTTGTTCTGTGTGTAATACTTTTGGATTGTTGAAGTCGAAATTGTGTTTGTGTTCAAAATGGTGGGTAGCAAGTGCTGTAGGATTTGGTTTAGGTTTTTTGCAATCGTAGATATGTTGCTTTACTCTTGTCGAGATATTGGGATGTAAGACCGATGTAAGTTGCCGGACAGTTTAGACAGTTGATCTTGTAGATTACGTCAGATTTATTTGTTATTGGTGCGGGATCTTTAATTTTGTAAAAAAAGTGTTTGAATTGTTTTATAATTTTTGAAAGCTATTTTGAAGTTATTGGACAAGAGAAATGAGTTTAATTTATGTGATAGGCCTTGGATAAATGGTATGGAAATGTATGCTGGTTTGTTTGTATTCGATAGATTTAATGTAGTATTATTGGTAATAGTGGAATGTGTTAGTGTTGAGTTGTAGTTGTTGATTATTCTGTTAATTATGTGCTTAGGGTAGAGATTGTTATGGAGGATCTGTTTGTATATCTTTATGTTCTTGTGGTGAAATGATTCATGGCTCAGGGTAATCATTCTGTGAAGTAACCCTTTGGCCGTGTTTATTATTGTACGAAGGGGATGGTGAGATGTAAAGTTGAGGTAGCGATCTGTGTCTCTTGGTTTTTGATACCAATCTGTGATTAATGTGCCATCTGGTTGTTTTATTACGAGTGTATCTAAAAAAGGTATTGTTTTGTTGTTTTCGATTTCATGTGTAAATTGTGGGCTTGGGTGAAAGAATGTATCTAATGCAGTTTGAATTTGATCTGTGGGAACTGCTGTCAATATATCATCTACGTATTTAGTGAGGAAGGGTAATGTGAAAGGAAGTTGTGGTATGACTGTGTCATAATTATGTCTGCAAGTATCGGGCCTAGGTTGCTACCCATGGCTATGCCAAATAGTTGTTTGTAAAATTGATTGTCGTATGTAAAATATCTGTTAACACAGCAGTGTCGGGTCATTGTAATGAACATATTCTTTGATAGAGTTGTGTGGTGTTATGTTGGGCCATTTATCTTTAATAATGTTCAGTGTTGTGTCTGTTGGGATGTTGGTAAACAGTGATGAAACATCTAGGGATATGAGAGAGTAGTGTGAGGGGATGTGGATATTATTAATTTTGTTAATGAAATGAAATGAATCATTTACATTATATGTGTTATCTGTGATGTTGAGTATGTTGGTTAGGTATTTTGTCATGTTATATGTGGGTGAGTTTACAAATGAAATTATGGTCTTAGAGGGTGTTCAGGTTTATGTGTTTTTACATAGCCATATAGTTTCGGTGGTGTTGGTGAGTTGTTTTGAAGTGATTTGTAGGTGTATGTCAATTTCTTTTCGTTTAAGTGTTTCTTGGAGAATTTTTTTTGTCTGTTTGATTAGAGTAGGAGTAGGGTCTGATTTGATTATGCTGTATGTGTTTGTGTCTGTGTTAATAATAATAATTATTATTAGAAATACTTTGATTGAATATATAAAAAATATATTTTGCATTGTATAAATTCACTTTTCCACATCCAAAATGTAACTGTTATTTGTAAACAATGTTTGTAAATCCCAGGCACAGAAGATGATTTCAATAAAAGATCGAAACGTTGGCACGATAAAGAAAATGTTTTTCTGAAACTTACATCACACCAGACCGCATCTCACGACTAAATAAATACCAATTAAATCTCTTGAAAATTTGGCTCTAAAAAGGATTGAAATTGAACACCCTTTTCATCCTCAGTATTGGATATGGGTGATTTTGGTGTAGACAAGAAACTTGACTTCACAAATATATAAATCTATAGATTGTCCAGATATTAGAAGTATTCTTCTTAGTAAAGGAAATGGTATAATGTTGGGGAAAATAAAATTTTCTGATTATTAGAAGTGAAAGGTACGTATCAAGCAACCTTTCTTTGCATAACAGAAACATGCATGAGCTTTAGTCATTCCTTTATTTGACAATAGATCTTTTAGGTTGTAGTGGACGACAAAAGACTGGTCATCTGTGACCCTGTGAAGAGCAAAAATGATCTTAGACCAATAAGTTATTGTTTCTGGGTCAAATCAGGTGAGAATGATCCCTCCTCTTCTCAGAGAGTCATCTTTGTACTGTCCTTAAATTATGTAAGAGCTTCTCTGCCAATCCAGCCTACTAACATTGCCATTTTCTTTATCGCATTTTTATTAAAAGTACAATAAAAAAGGAATGCCTTGAAAAGCAAAGGCTTTCATGTTTTAAAGGCAAGATTGATCGATACTTCTAATATTTACTCAGAAGAAGCATAGGTTGGTTAGTTCCATAATTATCATTGCTGGATCAGAATAGTAAGAAAAAGCCTTTGGGTTGCAAGTTCATCAATTCTTAAGTAGTATGAGACAGAGGAAAAGGTTCATTCTCACTTAAATATACATTGGTTAAGGGCATTATTTCTTTTCTCAAATAGTTTAGTACATCATATTTCCCCCTGCCTAATTGGAATTTGTTTTATTGGTGATTTTCAGCCATGAACCAAAACGAGGTAGCAATGAGTTGGGGGATGGAAGGTATGGAACAAGGTTCTAAACTGAACGGGAAGATTAATGATCTGCAGCAGACGTCAGTGACTAAAAAAATGTTTTTGGTTTTTTTCTAAAATAATTTCAATATTTGTATTTCAGTGTGGACAAACACAAAGAGGACACACACAATTCAGTCTTCCCGAAGAAGTGCGACGAAGACCAAGAGATGCCCAACGGGCACAACCCTGACTCGATGGATGAACTATCAAGGTGAGGTTCCATTACATTTTTTGAAGATTTACATTTTATTTTTGTTTACGCTTTCAGGTCGAAAGATTTTGATGAACTTCAGGAATCAACTGAGCCAGCCGGTCCAGAAATGCCTAAACGTACGCAATTATTATTTTTTAAACATTCTGTGTATATTTATTTTTTAATAGATTAAATTAATAATTTAATTTTTAATATACGATATAGAATCTGAAGAACAAAAAGAAGAATTGACAGATGGTAAAGTAGATAATGTCGACAGCGTGGAAGACAAATTAAAGTAAGTCGAATCCTTAATTTATCACAATTTAAGCACTTAAGCACTTATTTAACTGTTTTTTAAATATTTTTTTTTTTAATTTTTTATTATTTTTTATTTTTATTTTTTTTTAGAAGTGATGCTTTACAACTTAAAGACTCAAACACCACACCTTATTCTCAAGCTTCCAATAGTTCAAAACTGGAAGATGAGTAAGTTTTTCAATCAGATATTCAAACAAAAAATTATTAGTGGAATTCAGTTTATTTTATTATATTTTCCCATTAGGAGTTCGAAGGATGAACAGGATGGTGAGAAAGCTTCCGAAGCTATGATTTCTAAAGTAGAGATGGAATTGGAAAAAAATGACAAAGATGGTATGATCAATTTTTTAATTATTATATCTTTTATTGTATCGTAAAATTTTTAAGATGTTAAAGAAGAAGAAGAAATGAAAGAGAAGAAAGCAGAGAAAGTTTATAAAACTGAAGATGATGAGGATAAGAATGAAGAAATGGTAGTGTTTTTGTTTATTTACTTTAAAAATAAATCGATTGAATATATATGTACTTTTTATCTCTAGGTTGTGGATGAACAAAATGTAGAATCGAATACTGAAAAAATTGAAGAGGAAGATGAAAAAGACGATGTTTTGTCTGAGCCAGTAGGTTTTTCTTTTCATTTTTATTTTATTTGATTTAAGATTTATATTAATGATATTTTACCCTTAATCATGCTAGATGAGACTTTTGAAGGTAGCGCATCAGGTTGAACTAACAAAAGGCCACCTGGAGAAATTCATCAAGGTTAAGAAGCCTGATTGCTCCGCTGATTTGAGCAATCTTGTCCGTGTTCTCGCCGACATCGCTGCATATGCACAGAAGTCTTCTAACTCCTTGAAACACTTGAGCGAGCCATTTTTTGCAGAGGTGAATACATAAAAATATTTATTAACCAGATCTATATTGGTTTTGTTTTGTAGGAACAGCCTGGTAGTCGTAAGAGAAAATCAAGGGGGAAGGTCTCAGCTCCTGATACGGAAAAGGAGACCCATGAGAGAAGATCGAAGGAAAAGAAACCAGAGACAACAAGCTTTGAACCTCTGACAGAAGCGAAATTCAAGAGCCTCAAAGGCCTAGCTGTGTTTGCAAAATGGCCCAACAGCGGTTGGTACTATCCAGGGATAATCGAAGGCCTGATGACCTCAGACTGGAAGGAAGAGACCAACGTCAAGGTCAAGTTTTACGACGGTCTTGTCCGCGAGATGAAAAACATAAACATTCTCCCGGCTTATCTCATTCCGACGGATTGCATTGTCTGCGATCTTGAAGATGAAACTGAAATGGTCGTCGTTTCTACCAAATGGTAACATTAAATTATTTTTAACCTTTGATTTATTGATAATTTTCACTTTGTATTAGTATTGATAACAACAACGTGGAGTTTACATTGCGTGCCAAGGCGAACGAGAATCAGTTTGACCTCGGTTTCAACAAGCTTGCGATCAGAGCTCTACATATGAAAACTATAAAACAGCAGCTCGAGCCCAACAACGACATCAGCGCCAAGAAAGTACACATGGTGTCTCTAGGTAAAAGTCAGTTTTTTAAAATTTCGTTCAAATACGATGCAGTATGTTTTTTTAATCTGTTTAGATAATTTAGTCAGTGGGAGACGGTCCAGAGGGAGAATTAACAAAGAAGACGGTGACGAGTCTGGAAACGAATCCACGTTGACATCAAGGTCTGACCTGTTCGTATTAAATCATCCAACATTTAAAAAAATTAAAAGCACATTCTACTTTAATTTTTTATGACTTTAGGAAAGGAACAAGAAAAAGCGTCAGGAAATCAGAAGAGGAGGTGAAAGATGATGCCACTGCTCCAGAGGTTTCTGAAAGTACACCATCTAGAGCAACAAAAAGGTAATTGATTAAACTTCTTTATCCTCTAATTTAAATGAAATATTGAAACAGATTTTTCCCAAAATATATTTTAAATCATATGTATTAAACATATATAGTTTTATGAACTCATTCTGGTACTTAATAAATTGATTTTTAATTTTTATGTAAAGTTTGGTTGAGATGAAAAATTAATGTCATGATCGGAACTCGAACCCATGAACTTTGCTACTGTAACCACTTGAGCTATCGTGTTTTTGGTCCCCAGGGACACCACACCAACTCATCACCTCAACCTACAACTTTTTCAAATAGAAATGATAAATGATGGAGTGAGTGTGGTGTTCAATCCTTTTTAAAAAGATAGTTCCTACTCACAGTAAGTTGTTTTGCGATGATCTGGATTTTGAGCCTTTTTGCTCATAAGGTTGAAGGACTTCTACAACCACATCTCGACATGAATTGCCAAAGTGATCCCACTGATAACTCCGCCAACACGACGTTCCAATTAGCAGCTGATTTTTTTTAATGGCGCTCAATTTGAACGTGCGAAACGTGGAAATTATAACACAAATAAATATTATACTAGTAAATACTTAATATTATTAAATTACTATAACAATTAAAGTAATTAGTTTAATTATTTGGATGTTTGATATTATTTATGTACATATTTAAAATGGGAGGTAGATCAAAATCTGTTTTATTATAAATGCATTTATCACCATGTTCAATTTTACATTTTTTAATTTCAAATTTCTCAAACCAATCTAGTTCTTTCCCTTTGTTGAAACTATGTAACACTCTTGTATTTAAATTTGAATTAAAATTATGTTTTGTTTCTTTTAGATGGTCCTTAAATTCCGAAAATTTGCTCGATTTAGGCAAATGTTCTTTTGTCCTATATATTTAATATCACAATCATCACTGATAACTATAAAAAAGAATTAAAAACTATTAAAACCCTAGCAAAAAACCGGGTATCAAGAAATATTTATTGATAGGTTGCTAGTTAAAAGAATAAAAAAATTAACTTTAAACGAATCAACAGTAGCACTCAGCCACCCCACCACAAATGAATCATTAGGTTTCCATTGTTTGCCATACATTGGTGAATTATCGGAAAAAGTTAGTAAAATTTTTAAACAAGAAGGTTTTATAACGTAGCTTCTATAGCTTTTAGAAGTTACGGGTTCACTTAAAAACATACTCTCAAAACCTAAAGACAAAGTAGACAACTTGGCAAAAAGCGGGGTTTACCAACTCAATTGTAATGATTGTGATATTAAATATATAGGACAAAGCAGTAGAGAAATAAAAACAAGAGTAAAAGAACGCTTGCCTAAATCGAGCAAATTTTCGGAATTTAAGGACCATCTAAAAGAAACAAAACATAATTTCAATTCAAATCTAAATACAAGAGTGTTACATAGTTTCAACAAAGGGAAAGAACTAGATTGGTTTGAGAAATTTGAAATTAAAAAATGTAAAATTGAACATGGTGATAAATGCATTAATAATATAACAGTTTTTGATCTACCTCCCATTTTAAATATGTACATAAATAATATCAAACATCCAAATAATTAAACTAATTATTTTAATTGTTATAGTAATTTAATAATATTAAGTATTTACTAGTATAATATTTATTTGTGATATAATTTCCGCGTTTCGCATGTTCAAATTGAGCGCCATTAAAAAAATCAGCTGCTAATTGGAACGTCGCGTTGGCGGAGGTATCAGTGGTTCACTTTGGCAATTCATGTCGAGAGACGTGGTTGTAGAAATCCTTCAACCTGATGATGAGCTAAAAGGCTCGAAATCCGGATCGTTGAAAAACAACTTACTGTGAGTAGGAACTATCTTTTTAAAAAGGACTTTTTCAAATTTCCTTAAGGCTCAATGGCAGACCTTTAATTGGTAGAATGCTGCCCTAATCTCATTGGGGCATTTAGGAGTGTCGAATGAGAGGATTAGAGTGGATGATGGGTTTTGGTCTGCGAGTCGGTGAACTCACGTTGAACCGACAGACGGCCACTTCCTCGGTTTGTCTTTGTTGTTTTTCTAAAAACAAAGAAAAAAAAAGCACAACAAAAGGACAACATTCACATACTCAGGAAAATAAACCTACAGACTAACGAATTTGTTCAACAAACTTAGACTAAAAACAGCACTAAGGACCAACAATAACGCAGGTAAACTACTAAAAAGAAACTTAGACACAACTAACCCTAGTGGTGGTGTTTATAGCATCACATGTCAATGTGGATACACTTACATTGAACAGACTGGACAGAAACTAGGAGATCAATTTAAAGAACATCTTAGATCCTTCAGAGACAAACTAACCCACTAGACAATAATGGTGTTTATAGCATCACATGTCAATGTGGATACACATTGGACAGACTGGAAGGAAACTAGGAGATCGATTTAAAGAACATCTTCAGCTAGGAACACACTTACCCGATGCTATGCCATGCGATGCTACCCAACGCCTTGCCACGTTTTGGTGGGGTGTGCACATCTATCCGACGCAAGTACACGTCGCCTACAGTTTGTCACAATAATCACTATCACAATCGCAACGCATCTTTTGTTCTTAATGCACTATTTTGAGCAAAACCTTGTAATAAATTGTTAGTTGAATTTTATGAGCACAACCATCTAATAAATTGTTTATTAATCTTAATTGTTTTAAATAAAGTTACTCCTAACAATCTAATTAAACAATGTTTAAAAAACTTATGCATTTTTGATCTCGTTTAATTTGGAAAATGAAAAATTAAAGCTTGGATGGCAATAGGATAAATTAGATTACGGAGTCAGAGCTTTATAGCACTCACAAGAGATATAGCTAACCTAAGATAGAAGGTTTGGATGTTAGGGCGTGAAATGACCTTAGCCGTTAAAACACCCTTAAAAATTAATAATAATAAAAATAATAATAACATGTTGTAATTAATATAACGACAAAATTACATGTACTTAGTTTGAAATAAACTACAAAATGTATGAGTGTCCTGTTCTGATGCTACCTGACATTAGAAAATGGTGTAATTTTACGAGCAAAACTATGAAATAAATTGTTAATTAAATTTTATGAGCAAAACCATGTAATAAATTCTTCCAATTTTAGTATATGTACTGCCAAAGCGAGTACAATAAATTGTTAGTTAAATTCATTATAGCAAAAAGTGGTATTCCGGTGTTTTGATTAATTTTCTACCAAACCATTAAAATTAATTTTTAAAATAAAAACTAATTAATTTTTAATTACAGTTAATTTGGTTTCTATTAAAATAAGTATGTTGTAATTAATATAACAACAATAATACATGTAGTTTGAATAAAAATATGAGTGTCCGGTTCTTTTGTCTTTGATTGTACTCGATGCGACCCGACGAAAATCTGGACAGTGGGGATTGCAGAGCGTCAGGGGTAGGTTAGCGTGGCATAGCATCGGGTAGATGTACACGGGGGTAATGCAACCTTATGGAAAATTGGAGTTTGGATTTGCGTCGGGTAGCATCGGGTAGCGTCGCATGGCGTAGCATCGGGGAAGTGTGTTTCTGGCTTTAGATCCTTCAGAGACAATGACGGAAAATCAGATTATGTCACACACTTAATACACTACAACCATGAACCAAACACAATAGAAACAAGCATGACATTAATCCACTACGTGCACAAAAAGGACAAAAACTAAACATACTGGAGAATCTTGAGATATACAAGTAGATACACTTCAAGACGGAAAACTTAAGGTGGCCATTCACGATCACTCCAAATGGATCCGCGCCCAGCCGTACAGCTCCATTTGGAGTGCCTGAAATTTGAGGGGCATTCACGACCGCTCCTCAGGCAGTCGCTCCGAACAGTGAATTACCTTCTCAAAATGGATGACGATCTCTTGTGCTACTCTTCTGTTTATTTACATATTAAAAGCAAACAATCAAAGAGGAATTGGTGTAAGAAGTGGCTCCTGAACAAAAGCCATAATACACACATCAATTTGATGAAAAAACTTTCCCTTGAATCCGCTATTTCGAGGAACTATTTAAGGATGGATGAAACGTCTTATTTATTCATTATATTTAGTGTTCCATTGACAAAATTACTTCTTTCAATTATTTAATCTTTTTTGTAAGGTTTTGGTTGAAATGAAAAAGCTAGTACCACGAGCGGGATCTGAATCCATGGCCTTCGGCTAAATACGCCGCTGCTCTACCACTTGAGCTATCGTGACTTCGATCCTCTCTGACACCAAAACTAGGCAAAATGAGAGAAAATTCGAAAGGTTGTAGGTTGAGATGGGGAGTTGGTGCCCGAGTGGATCGAACTATCGAAGTCAGGATAGCTCAAGTGGTTAGCGCAGCGGCGTATTTAGCCGAATGTCGTGGATTCGAATCCCCTCGTGACACTATTTTTTCATTTCAACCAAAAACTTACAAAAAAAAAGATTAACGTCTTATTTACTCCAGCTTGTTACCCCCTTGATTAGAAAACAAAAGACGTCATGAGAGAAATCATCACTACATGAAAGGTTGGCAACCACATTACGATTTCTCGCTACAGGGATGAACTACAAAGAACAAGTTCTCTACTACGATTTCTGATCATTGTTAGGGGTTATCAATACCGCATCTCTCATAGCATTTGTATCCTTTGTTTTGAAAACGTCAACCCACTGGTTGAGGATCGAATTTCTTTTATTTCTATCGTGGTAATATAATCATTGTCCACCACTTTCATAAACCACTTTCATACAATTCAATCACCTCAACAATAAAATCTCGATTGGATGTCATTACCAATAAAGAATAAACGTTTTAGACTTTTTGAGAATGTACAACGGAGATGTTTGCTCAGTGACAGAAAGATGGAGACTGCGCCAAAAAAACGAGGGTTTTTCCCATTCACGACCAGGCCAGCGTGCCAAAATACCCACCCTCCACGCCAGGTTTTCCCATTCACAAACGCGCCATGCCGTCGTCGCGCCGTTGATATTTGGAGTGGTGCGATGGAGTTTGGACTGGTCGAATTTGGGCACGCCAGTTCAGTTTTGCCATTGACGTGGTTTTTGGAACGGCGTCGCTCCGTTTGGACTGCTTGGAGCGATCGTGAATGGCCACCTTTATAAACGCACAAACAAACTCACATTCACATACTACCATCACACCATTAAAAACACTTCATAACAAGTGACGAGTGACAGACCCAATACTATATAAACAGACAAAATGACAGTTTCTCATTGAACATGGCACAATGCCGAAACTAAAGTGAAGTAAAGTAGAGTAGTAAAGTAAAGGGACGGACCCAATACTTTATAAACTGTACTCAGACAAAATGTCAGTTTCTCACTGAAGATGGCACAATGCCGAAATGCGTTTGAATTTAAAAAAAAAACCCACGGGTGAAGACAGACTCAGTAACAGTTGTGCCCGTTCAACATGAGAGGATTAGACTCGCTGAAGGATAAGTTGCCCATTCCGGCGAGTGTTCATCCCCTCACTTCTGCCCCCCCCCGGTCTTCCTTAATTCTTGACGCTACTATTCAAAGGTCCCGGAAATGTCACACCGCCACATGTCACAACACCATGATAGGTATTTAACCTCTGACGTGGTGTTACCGAGACCTTGTGACCAGCCAGCCTGTCATTGTAATTACCTCAATTTTTTACTCTCCAGTCCTAGAATTAATTTTCCTTCCTTGTTTTTGGTAATGTTAGTCAGCTTGCATAATTTCAATATCCCATTGCACAGGAGGAAAGATGTGTTGTAGATGTGACATTCCCCTCCCTCCACAACGACATATCTGTTAAACTGGTTTCAGCGAGAGAGGTAATCCCTAACAGTTTGAGTCCAAGTGACAAATTTCCTCCTTTGATTTTTACTTTCGTGGCGTTTTCTCTTTTCTTGGGCTTTTTCTTCTTGTATTCTTTCTTCCTTCACTTCTGGGCTGGGGGCACTGGGATGTATGGTCCCTAATGGCCAGTTCATGGCCCATCTGAGCAGCACTTCTATTCTTTTGATTAAAGAAAAAAGTGGGGCGATTCTTTCATTTCTTCATTACCTTCTAAATGCAAGTTTTCAGTGCAAAATTCATATGCATGCAGATGGGAAAAAGCAATGGACAATCAATAGTTTAAGTAATCAATCTGTTACCATTTTTATACTTTTGCACAAAAACCCCCCAAAAAACCTTGTTTGCTTTTTACGTTAAAACATACTTTTTCTTATTCCATTATTTTAAATTTCTGGTTATATTTTTGGAAACTACAAGAGTTTTGAGAGGGTTTTTAATTGTTCATTCAATTTGCAGGCGATCATCCGGTGGGGAGAGCACTGCACCTCCTGCAAAGAGATCGACAAAGCGCTCACGCCAGTGATTCACCTCCAGTCGCTAGTCCACTAGGGATGGTTCCAGTGTAAATATTTAACATGGCCTTTTCTCGGACAATTGGAATTGTATCAAGACTAGGCGTTTAACATAAACAAGCACATGATAAAATCATTTTTGTATCAATACAGTTAAAAGTTAAGATCCATTGACCAAGTAATTGATAACTGATTCGTTGCAAGCTACAATCTTAACCTCAGAACCTAGATGAATTTAGAAAAAATACATTAAATTACAAAAAATATATAAAAAGAATGAAATGAAACAAAGAAAATATTTATACTAAAAATCTAATTATAAAAATAATATGTATTTAAAAAATGAGGTATTTGATAGGGGTCGTGGTTTTTATAGCCAAATTTAATTGATCAAATTTGTATTTTGTTCAGAAAAAATAAATGTTCTAGTTTTTTAGTTTATCTCTGCACGAATTATTTAAAAAATGAATTAATTAAATAAAAAATAAGTATAAATAAAATAAAAAATACAAAAAGAACAATTTATATATAGTGTTACCCAAAAAAGTAAATTTACTTTGTTTAATAAAAAAAATGTTGAATTTTAATTTATGTAGAAGTTTCATCCACTAGAATGAGATATCACTCTCATTAATTTTATTTTATTTTATTTGATGCTGTCCTCAACAGGTGTAAAAATACAAATATTTTTGTAATGAAATAGATTAATTTTGGTTACCATGTGTGTACCTTAATTATAAACTGTAGTGAATTTTGCCCAAGGCTTTAAATAAAAGAAGAAAAATCTTTCCATGTGGAATGCGAGATATATATTTATTTGTATCTAGATTGACATATGTATTATTGTTAGAGCCTTCTTGTTTTGCTTTATTCATTATCCTTTTTTTTTTTTTTTTTTTTTTTTTTTGTGCAATTGAAATATGTTACCCCGGCTAATTTAAACGCCCGACCCATTGGGGGCGTTTATAAGGAAATGTAAATTATGAATATCTCTATAAATCAAAATCAACTTACATTTTCCAAGCACTGAGAAGATAGTTTGATTTTTCTTTTGTATTTTTTTAAAAATTTATCAGGATTATAAAAACATGTTCTTTTCACTCATTAAAGTGTTATTTTGTATATTTGTTCATTTATTTGAATATGATTTAAAATAAAAAAAATTAAATATTCAATTTATTCAAAATTTTGGTGGTTGATTTTTTTAAAAATCATTTGTTTTCCTTAAATAGGGTTTTTTAAACAATTGAAAAGTTTTTTTAGAATTTTACTTGATAAAAATATGCAATGGTTTGAAATGTAATTGTAAAAAAGAAGATTGTGTAGTCATTATTATAACTGTAATAAGTTACCTATTTCTATGCTTATGCTTGATTTTTTATATATAATTTTTAAATATTGATCAGTGCAATTATGTTGTATGGTTCTTTACTTTATTTTTTATTTTTTCATCCACTCTTGTGATCGGCTATCAATTGTAGCAATGCCTTTTCCATAAAAAAGCCAATTTGTCCCACCTGGTTTCAATGTTTAATCTTTTTTTTCCCAAAGGGAGGATCTAGATTGTGCTAAGGTATTTTAATCGAATCTGTTGTCTTTGAATGTGCAGGCATGTTTATCCAATGCCGCAAATTAGTATCGTATCTGTCAAAAAAAAGAAAAAAAAAAGAAAAAAATGCAATTGTAAATTAACAAGGAGATTTGCATTGTACAGAGAAAAATTGTGTTTATTGATTAAACAAAATGGTTTGAAATTTCTAAAATTATTTAAATCCTTTTTTTTTTATATCTTCCTCCACTATTTTTACCAAGAATTTCAAGCTAAAAAATCAAGCAAATTTCAAAAGAAAATTGTATCTTCAATGTTTTTATTTAATAAAAGGTTAATAACTTTTACTTGATACTCATTCTTCCCAGCTAAGAAGAAAGGCTTATTCGAAATTTTGTGAATTTTTTTTTTTTTAATTATTTTTTTAATGTAAATCTATCCAGAAATAGTAAAAATTTCTGTTTTAAAAAATGCTATACAGCTTAAAACATTTTGGAGAAAATACGAGTCAAAAACTATTTCCAAAATTTTATCGTATCTTAATGAAAAATTCTGATATTAGTAGTTAAATTAACATATGTGCCATTTTGAAGGACTTCTGGAAAAAAATANTGTCTACTTTGTCTTTAGGTTTTGAGAGGATGTTTTTAAGTGAACCTGTACTTCTAAACTACTTTGTTTCACTTGTACAGCATGAAAGCCCTTTTCTCTTTATAAAACATACCATAATGGGAAGATAAATTGTGTTGAACAAAGGTAATGGAAATTCAGTGGTATTAATTTAAATATGTGATTCATCAGCGTTGTTACTATTAAATGATAATAAAATAAAGTGTAAAAAAACTTTCTTTTCTGATGTTGTTTTAAGTAAGTAATCAACACAACTCTGCTCGTTAAATTTAATGTACCTGCTTGTTTGATAAAATAAAATAAGAATGAATCAATAAATAAAGCTATAAATTATAATACAAAATCAAGATAACCAAAAACTAAAAATATGGCAATTTAATTGAGGCTATTCTGCACAAAAAACTTCAAAGCTCTATTTCTTACTACTATCAAAGCAGTATATGGTATTTATTTTTAGTAGGGAAGCATGGCTCAACTGGGCAAAATAAAAAAACAAGTCACCAGGATTGTGATTATAAATTTTAGGGATGTTGCCACGTCGGAAGAGAATGAATTTTGTATAGTCTCGGTCAGTATAAGCTCCATAAAATGGAGCAATTTCAACGCAAGCTGTGATTATCTACTAGCGGAATTCATTAATGCCATGTATGTCTGCAGTAAAAGGTATTTTTTTGCTGGAGTTGGTGACATTGTGGCATCCGTGGTAATGAGGTAGTGGACGATTGGCCAAAGAAGCGACAAAGCAAGGAGAATATGCCTGACTCAAAATGCCTATTCACCAAACAGTTGATGCAAAATTGGACGTGCTACACCCTGGGAACTGCGGGTATGCTATAATAAATCCGCAGAAATAGGATCAAAACCATGGTTCTTTGGAATTTATGGTTCGAACGAATTTTGTGCTTTGATATCGCGGATTCGTACAAACCACTGTATTTACAGCGCTTATATACATAAAATTAGCCTTAGAGGTATTCCAAATGGCGAGGCGGAAAACATGAAGCATATAATTTTGACGTCCTCAGAATACGAAGAGGCAAGAGAGAAATTTTGATACAGTATACGCTGAGAAATTTTGAGCGACCGTTTTTCTGGGAAAGCTCGCTTTAACGTGGCTGTGTGACGTGAGTTGATACATGCATTTTTGAAAGTACATAATATTGATGTGCGATACTGTGATATAGACCAGTGTTCTACGCGTGTGTTATCATAATTATTTACTTATAAGTAAAACTATTTATTTCATTGTTCTGTTCCTTGTGTTAATTAATTAATTATTTTATTTATTATATGATGTGTACTTATGTATTTATTATATAATGTGTATATTTTTATTTATTTTGTTTTTATTATTTATTTTATTTAACTCTTGTGTACATACACATTATGTTTTGCTAATAAATACTGATATACAGCACACTCAAAAAGTGTGATTAACATGGCATTTGAGGGTGGGTCCTGCCCTATGGCAGTCCACACAATAATTCACTGGAGTATAATAATTTGAGATAAATAAATATCTCATTAATAAATAAATTAACCTAATTTTTTGTTTTTATCTATAATCATATAACGTCAGGCGCACGTTTACACTAGCACTTATTTACATTAACACATATTTACAATCTGTAGTCCGTATGATGCTTTCTTTTTAGCCGTCTTTGTTGGCGGGGTGGAGGCATATTCCCTGGAATTTGTGCAATTGCCGAATTCGGGTGTGAGTCAGCTTTGGCAAGCAGCATCGGGTATCTCTTCTTTAGTTCGTCTTCTACCGATGTCAACGATATTTCATGATGGAGCTGTTCATTCCTTACGAACCAGGGCGCGTTTGTTATTAACCGTAATACACGGTTCTGCAGCGTTTGTATCCTTTTTATTTGCGAGGCGGATGCAGAACACCAAATGGGCGAGCCATAAAACCAAATTGGTTTTATTAGGCTTAGATAAAGGAGTCGCTTAAGTGGAATTTGGACAGAATTGCTAGAGAGAATTGGTTTGATATTGCGAATACGCAAGCGAATTCTCGTTACACATGAGGATATGTGGTTATTCCAGGTGAGATGCGAGTCCAAGTGCAGCCCTAAGTATTTATATGAGTCCGCTTGAGGTACATTAGTTCCACCGAGTACTATATGTGAGGGCCTTGAGGTCTTCTTATAAGTGAAGTTAATGAGTTTGGACTTAGTTGAATTCAGCTTAACTTTCCACTTGGATGCCCAATCATCAATTTTTTGGCAGTAATTCTGCATCTTCGTTTCTGCATCACTGAGCGTGATACTTTGGGACAGTACTGCTTTGTCATCGGCAAATTGGGCTATTTCGATGTTGCTATCTGCTGGAAAGTCATGCTCGTACAGAATGTAAAGGAGGGGTCCCAGAACACTTCCTTGAGGAACACCCGCTGAGATGTTGTGTACTTCAGAGTTCGCTCCTTTATAGCTGACAAAAAATTTTCTGTCAGTCACATAAGATTTCACCAGCCGGTAGTATGTATCGGGTAGTAACTTTTTAATCTTATATAGCAGGCCCTCATGCCACACGCGATCGATAGTTCACCGTTGGCCTCACCAGATATTCGCAATAAATCTGCAAGTCCTCAAGGACGTTCTCATACATGGGTACGGTAAAGAATTTAACCGTGGACGATACTTAGGCAACCGAGGCAGCTTGTAAAATTTGAAGTGGATTTAGTGCTGAAGCAATTAGTGAGCGCACTGCCCAAAATTTTACTTTGGGAACGAGGAGAATGATGATTAACCAAGGTCTGGTACACCTTCTGTCTCGAATGACGACAAATTCACGGAATCTATTGAACTTGATTCGAATCAATCACATCTGGAGCTTACCAGTTAGTTACCAGGTCAACGAAAGCGATGCAACTATTGTTCTAGCTTGCATCGTCTTGGGATTATATGTAGGCTGATCAAATGGGTTCTCTCTAAATATTTGCCTTTCATTGCTGACAAAGGAAGTGATAATGAAGCTTGTCTGTCTCACCACTAATTGGATGAAAATCTTATGCAGGAATAAAATAGATTAGGAATAAAAGATTCAACAATTTAGAAAAATACTGTTTCGTTTATTGATTTAGGTTTTATAAAAAAAATATGAACATGGTTATGTACAATAATGGGTAGAAATTATGCTGTTTGGTTTAAAGCTCTTTACCACCATCCACTGCCACCTCCGTAGCCACCACTTCCATATCCACCACTTCCTCCTGAGGACCATCCGCTACCACCTCCGTAGCCGCCGCCTCCATATCCACCACCTCCGGATGACCATCCGCTCGAGAAGCTGGGATAAGACTTGACGACTACAACGGGTTTGGACCAGCCGCTGCTTCCGCCTCCTAGTCCACCGGTCCATCCTCCGTATCCTCCACCTCCTCCTGATCCGTAGCCTTTCCAACCGGAGGAGTACCCACCGCCTCCACCTCCGAGGCCCTTCCAGCCGGAGGAGTAGCCACCGCCTCCGCCTCCGAGTCCCTTCCAGCCGGATGAGTATCCGCCGCTTCCGAATCCAGTACCTCCGCTACCGAATCCTTTCCAGCCGGAATAGCCGCCGCCGCCGTAGCCGCCGCCGCCGTAGCCGCCGCCGCCGTAGCCGCCACCGCCGTAGCCGCCGCCTCCGAGACCCTTCCAGCCGGAGGAATAGCCACCGCCACTGTATCCACCGCCCCCGAATCCACCTCCTCCGTATCCTCCGCCGCTAGACCATCCGTTTCCACCTCCGTATCCTCCTTTCCAACCTCCTCCGCTACCTCCACCTAGGTATCCTGCTTCGCTGAGCACTAAGGCGGCTACAAACACCGCAAGAGTTGTCTGACAAAAACAAACAAAAAACTTTTGATTAAAAACTGCTTAATTTAAACTAATGTAAAACATCTTTATGGGATATTATAACGAAAAAAATGTTATCACATACTAGAAGACCCCACAATTTAAATTAAATTGTAAATTTCACAAGTTAATGCTTGGACAGCTATTTTACAATGTGCACGAATTTGACATGATGTCAGACATTAACAAAATCGACGACACTCCCGTGCGATTAAGACCAGAATTACTAATTAATTAATGGTAATAAGAAGTACACTTGGATAATTTTGTCCCTAATCATGTCAAAAAAGAAACAGCAATGTAAGGCGTCGACTCGTAAAAACAGTCCTATTTGACAAGTTTACCATTGCATAAGTTTGTGTGTGAAAGCATAAAGCATGAACAAGACGTGTAATTATTATCACAAGGCCCCTTATTATGCCATTAAGTTTTTTTTAAACTTTTTGTAATTTTGGTGAAAGTATTCGATACATTGCTACATATGCATCTTATGCATGGTGAATCTTGCAATGTATATATTAGGTTACAAAAGAAAACAGTGCCAAATTCGGATCTATCTCAACCTGCAATAAACCTGATGGAAAATTGATTTATTTTAGGACAGTTATTTGAAAGAGAATGCAATTGTCATCACTATTTCATAACGTATATCCGCCCTTTTTGAGATTTCTCTTCTTGAACTTTCCTCGTTCTGGATTTTTTTAATTTTTAAATGCAAAGAAAACGTTTTAAAAAGGAGTCCACTAACGGGCGGGATCTCGTCGGAAAGGGGCTAGGCTTTGCCTGTATGACTCGTGCGTATTGTCTGTTGTATAATCAGCCCCGTGTGAATCACAATCGGGCCAATTCGCCTTTCTACCGAACAAAAACGAAAAGAATCAAGACAATCCTTTTTAAATCTGAAGTTTTTTAAATCTTGTTTGAAAACATTTTAAATAAAAATATGAAATAAATAAAATTATGTTCTGCGTTTTCTTAAGCTCGAAAACGAGGATAATTGTTCGACTTTGATTTTTTTTTAACATGGCTATGTTTTTGGGAAGGGTGTACAATTTTTTTGCGAGGCAATTTTTGCGTTACTGGGGAGTTCGCCGGGTGTAGGTTATATGGTTAAGGCTTATATTAGAAAATATGAGATAAAAAACTTATGTTCTGCGTTTTCTTACGTTTAAAAACGACGATAAATTTGGTATTTTAGCACGATTATGTTTTTCATGGGTTATTTTTTTGCAAGGCAATTTTTGTGTTACTGGTGAGTTCACATAGTTTAGGTTTAGGGTTGGGTTAGGTTAGGTTTGGGATGGTTTAGATTGTGATTAGGGATGGATTAGATTAGAAAAACTACCTTCTCAGTTTTATTACGTTCAAAACCGACGATGACTTAGATTTGATTTTTTAATATGGTTATATTTTTGGGATGTTTACAATTTTTGCGAGGGCGAGGCAATTTTTGCGTTACCGGGAAGTTTGCGAGGTTTATGTTAAGGTAAGGGTAAGGGTTAGGGATGGGTTAGTTTATGGAGGTTTTAGTTATGGCTAGGGTTAGGGTAGGTTAAAAACACCTAAAAAATTAAATTTCTTCTGGGGATTAGAAATTCACGGCGAATAAATCAAATACAAATATGACAGAATAATTGAAAATCAGAAAACAGTTTGTCATAAAATACTGCCAATTTGTAATATTGTCGTCGCTCCGCGTAACAGAAGCCTTTCGTTTTCCTGTTTGGACACGCCTCGACTCGCTTTGTACTCGCCGAGTGGCGGAACTAAAGGCAAAAAAATATACAAATGTACAGCGAGAACAAACGAAACAGGCTGAAAAATTAATTTCTTCAAAAAAATGCCATAAACATAGAATAGTTTGAAAATATGCTTTTTGTTTAATTTTTTTTTTAAATTTTCGTCTTGGTCCGTCAATCTTTGCAGGGGCGGTCAGTCAGTCGCGTTTCGGCATTTCGCCAACTTCAGTGTGTAGTTGACTCGCCCCTATTATATCCCTGACCCAAGAAATACAGAACGTGTCAGACAAACCAACACAACTTATAGACAAAGTAAGGCTCAAATTACAGTTACATCACCAAACAGACAGCAATTCGACTGAAAATTTTAGAATTGTATTTGTAACTCTATTGCAATTGAAAGAAATCTTTTTTGATCAACCCTCAACGTTTAATGATTCAGCTTCAGTTTAATAATTAACATTAAATTATTCTAAATTCTATTTCTAGAAATTCATTAAAACGTCTAAAAGGAAAATAAGCAAGTTCTATGATGCAGGAACCTTGAGGACGACAATAAAATATGTTCAAAGCTTAGCAAAGTTGTATTTAAAAAGACTAATAAAAACTGAGATAAACACTATTAAAATATGCAATTTGTGTTTTTAAGTGCGCATGTTAAACATTTAAATCCTGAATATTTGTATAGATTTATCTAAATAAAAGATAAATTTTCTTAAAATTATTGCTTATGAAAAGTAGAAAAGAACTGTTAAAGTCGTATTGATATAAATTTGAACCAACAAACTGCGCCTTTTGAATTTGAATTTTTTACGTTTATAATACGTTTATAATACGATATAACACTAGGAGTTAATTGTTGTTGCCTTAACATGTAATTATTTGTTGAAAGAAAGTTTATAATAATAAATCACGTGTTTTCGCAATACCTTCAGGATAAACAGCTTTAACACGTGATATTTCAACAATTCTATCGATTGCTGCAAATTGTTTTCACTGGAGTTCTTAAGAACTCTTGTGTCAGATGTGTCTTGGTTCAACTAAGTGAAAACTTTCTGCTGGGACGTATTGAAAAAATATTGGCTTTAATTTGGTCGTTAAAAATCTGGTCCGTTTATCCTCGTTGTGGTGGTATATCAGACGCGTTTTGGCATTTCGCCGCTTTTAGTGTGTCTGTTAAAATGTCTGACAGACCACCCCAGCGAGGATATGCGGACCAAAATGTTTGGCGACGAGCAAATTTCACGTTCATCACCTGGAAGACAACACGGAGAAATCTCAAAAATTTAATACTGCCTAAATGAAACCCAAAAATATTGATAATTAGGAATCAAAATGCTATTTTTTGAAAACATTCCGAGCCCTGATAAACCCTGCCTCTTTTCCAGAGAATTTTATGAAAAGTATTGGGGTAAAACAACATTAAAAATTTTGAATTTTGACACTCTATGAAGTAGATTTTCAAGTTTTATGAAAAAAATTAGGTATATGTCATTGTATTTTTTATAAGATCTTTAAGACTTATTTTATAAAATGAATGAAATGAACAAAATGTTTTAATAATATTATCCATATATGGGAAAGAAGTGAAATTACAAACTGTTAATATATAGATTTTGAAAAGTAAGTTTTTGAGCTTACAATCTATTTTATTCTACATGTTAAAAACCGCGTAAAAATTTGGATTTCAGTATTGATTTAAATAATAATTTGATGAAGAAAAAATATGAAAAAAAATGATATTGTTCTGCATGATTTAAGGGATATTGTTTATTATTGATTAACAAAAAGAAGTATCATGGGGTTTTTTATAAGACCTTTAGCACATCAAAATGTCTTAGATTATCCGAATTGAAATTTTGAAAAGTAAGTTTTGGGTTTACAGACTAAAAACAGCATAAAAATCTGTACTTCAGCGTAGACATAAATAATACTTCGATAAATGGAAAAAAATCTAAAATTATATTGTTCATGGTTTAAGTCATATTGTTTATTATTGATTGTCGATAAGAGGTAATATAAACTTATCTTTACATATATAATTATGACAACATGATATGTCAATATAAGGGTTTGAGTACACCACATTGCCTCGGAAAAAATTTAATGTGTGAATTAAAATATTACAGGAAAGAGTGAACGTTTGTTGAATGGGATAATATTTGTAGGGTTCGATATATAAAATTTGATGCATGATTTGAGACATGCTGTTTATTTTTAATTGTCAGAAAGAAGAAACAACGAAGATATGTTTATATGGTACGTCAGTACAAGGGTTTTATTACATCAAATTGCCTCGGAAAAATTTTGATGTATACATTTAATATTTTACAGCAAAGAGTGAATTTTTGTTCTGGGGAGTTTTCTATTTTTGTAATCTAGAGAGCCGAGAGAAAAATTAATTCTTGTAGGGTTCATTGTATAAAATATGATGCAAAATTTTAATATATACTGTTAACGTTTTACATCATTATATAAAATATGATGCAGGATTTAAGACTGGCTGTTTATTTTTGATTATCAGAAAGAGAAACAACGAAGATATGTTTACATTATATGGCAATATTAAGGTTTTGTTATATCTAATTGTCTGGGAAAAAATTTAATGTATAAATTAAAATTTTACAGTAAAGAGTGGATGGTCCTGGGGAATTTTTCATTTTTGTAATCTAGAGAGCTGATAGAAAAATTAATTCTTGCACGTTTCATAATATAAAATATGAAGCTCGTAAGGGAGATTACGCCGTCGAGTGCCTCGGGCTCGTTTGAAACATTGGCTTTCTATTTACCCATGTCGCGTATCCAGATCAACGGGTTGGGCCGAATCGTAGAGGATCGCACACCGAAAGGTCGTTTATATTAAGTTGTACTTACGAAAGCGTTCATCGTAGCCGTGGTTTAAGGTACGGCCGGTTTCTGACGGTCTTCGGTTCCTTTCACGGTTTTATACTCCGTCCCTACCTCGCGTCCTTGTCCCGCCGGCGGTTACTCAATGCCCTGGGACTACCCTTGCATTTTCCTCTTTTCCCCCCGGTAAATCGACGTTAATTTTTACGTCTATCTTTTCACAGTTTTGTCCTTTTTATCTCTTCTTTCACACATCTCTGTGTGCTAATCGGCTCGTTCTGAAAATAATGGTGATCTTCTTTTTATGGGGGAGGGGGCAAAATTTGCACAACTCATTTGAACAATTCTTGAGTGGGTCTTGGAAAAATATAGACGTTGGAATATTTTATTACTTTTAAATTTATCAACGAATTATCCACTTTTTGTTGCACATGTTCTTGTATATGTGTAAGGTAACATATATGATTATTCAGAAATCGTGATATCCGGTCTGGTGTGATGTAGATTTCAGAAAAACATTTTCTTTAACGTGCCAACGTTTCGATTTTCATTGAGATCATCTTCAGGGCCTGGGGTTTACAAACATTGTGTAATTGTGCCATTCTTGCGTTCGTGTTGAGAGTGCCCAATTGGCAAGAATGGCACAATTACACAGAAGACAAACACTTTGAGCCCTGAAGATGATCTCAATAAAGATCGAAACGTTGGCACGATAAAGAAAATGTTTTTCTGAAACCTGCATCACACCAGACCGCATCTCACGATTTCTGAATAATTATCGATTAACGGCCACTAATCACCATACGTAACATATATGTATGAATTTTTTATTCCATATAATTTTTGATTTACAGTAATTCGTTTACATAGTTGTATTTTTTATTGGCTCAAAAATTTTATACAGCCATTTACACAATAAACTATCACATAAATAACCATATAAATAGTTGTTTAACAATTTAAAAAATAAGTGGTTCTAAAATATAAATACATTTTTAATTAACATAAATATACAGCCATAAAAATAATATGTTAGGAATTATAGATTTTCTTCTCCTTTTCGTATTTATTCTTCAAATATATACGCAGTTGTATTCAGTTCGGTCTAGGGCATTATTGCACATTTTTCATCTAGTCTGCATTAAATGTAAGAAGCATTTTACTTTACCATAAATATACAGTATAAATTAATATTTTAAGAATAATAATTTTTTTCTTTAATTACTTATTTTAACAACCTGCTCTTCTCTTCATATTTCTTCTTCAAATTCATACACAGTTGTTTTCAATTGGCTCCGGGGCATTATCACACATTTTTCACCTAGTCTGCATTAAATACTACTTTAACGTAAATGTACAGTTTATATTAATATTTTAAGAATAACAGATTTTTTTGCAATAATTAATTATATAAATGTGTGGTGATTGGTGACGGTTAATCGATATTTATTTAGAAATCGTGAGATGCGGTCTGGCGTGATGTAGGTTTCAGAAAAACATTTTCTTTATAGTGCCAACGTTTCGATTTTTATTGAGATCATCTTCAGGGCCTGGGATTTACAAACATTGTTTACATATAACAATTACATTTTGGATGTAGAAACGTGAATTTATATTAAAAAAAATATATTTTGCATTGTATAAATTCACTTTTCCACATCGAAAATGTAATTGTTATATGTAAACAATGTTTGTAAATCCCAGGCCCTGAAGATGATCTCCATAAAGATCGAAACGTTGGCACGATAAAGAAAATGTTTTTCTGAAACCTACATCACACCAGACCGCATCTCACGATTTCTAAATAAATATTAATTATATATTTTAAAAATCTGTTTTTCTTCTCTCTTATTTCTTCTTCAAAGTCATACATGTACTCGTAGGCTCCTGGGCATTATTTCACCTTTTTCACCTAGTCTGCATTAAATATAAGAAACATTTTATCTTAAAATGTACATTAAAAATAAAATAGTTTAGGGGAAAATATATTTAAAAACCCAGGCATTACAAAAGACAATAAAGGTACTAATTATTTCTTCTATGCCATCGACCAGCCTTTACCGAATAATAGACTCATGGATTAGGGTTGTGGTTAGAAAAACAAATAGTATATTGTCCCAACGCCTAGGTTTCTCCGATATATTTCGTTTGTTAAAACTCCCATTAACACCCGCTAACTATAAAAAGAAATAGAAACTATTAAAATTTTAGCAAAAACTGATGAATATCAAGATATATTTATTGATAGGTTGCTAGATAAAAGAATAAAAAAGTTAACTATGAAAGAAGCAACAATAGGACTCAACCACCCCACCATAAATGAATCATTAGGTTTCCGTTGTTTGCCATATATTGGTGAATTATCAGAAAAAGTAGGTAAACTTCTAAAACAAGAAGGTTTTAAAATAGTTTTTAGAAGTACGAGTTCACTTAAAAACATCCTCTCAAAACCTAAAGATAAGTAGACAACTTGACAAAAAGCCGAGTTTACCAACTTAATGATATATACATATAATGATTGCGACATTAAATATATAGGACAAAGCGGTAGATAAATAAAAAACTACAATTCAAGAACATTTGCTAAATCAAACAAATTTTCGGAATTTAAGGACCTTCTAAAAGAAACAAAACACAATTCAATTTAAATTTAATTACAATAGTGTTACATTGTTTCAACAAAGGGAGGGAACTAGATTGGTTTTAGAAATTTGAAATTAAAAAAATGTAAAATTGAAAATGGAGATAGTTGCATTAATAATATGGTGGATTTTGATCTATCTCCTATTTTAAATATGTACATAAATAATATTAGACGTACAAAATAATCAAATTAATTAATTAAATATTTATTAATATTATCATTAATTTACTAATCTATTATTAAGGTATCATTTTAATTTTTATCTTTTATTAATTAATAAAAATAAATAAATAAAAATAAAAATNTAAAAATATAGAACGAAAAAATTAAATATATATATATATTTTAAAAAATCACTAATTTACAATTATTTTCGGATTTCGAGCCTACAGCTCATCAACAGATTGAAGGAGCTCTAAAACCAGGTCTCTCGACATGAATTATAAGACTAGGGTTGAAAACAACTTACTTTGAGTAGAAACTATCTTTTTATAAAGATTGAACAACACGCTCACTCCACCATTTATCTTTTCTATTTCGCCTTCTTCAGGGTAGGTACGTAGTCAAAATTTAAAAAAGTTTTCACATATTAAATAACATAAACCTCCTTCTTCACTGCTATTTTAACTAACTCGAATAATAAATAAATACTAAAGTACATTTAACAGAATTTATATTCACTGCCCATCAGTAAAACCCGACCACCTGGTTTTTGCACGAAAAAAATGACCAACTTTGTAAATGCCTATTTTCTCAGCCTTTAAGTCTCACAGACCTACGCTAGATCTCATTAAAAAAAAATACGCCGAATAAGATGGAGTTTTTAGATGTTTTTTAGCTTCAATCATTCAATTCAAAAATTCGGGAACATTAATTTTTTCACTGTTACCAAAACTTCAAATTGAGCTGTGGAGCAAGGAAATCGTCCTGGAGCGGTGCCCTATAGCAATCGATATGAAATTGTAATAAGCTTTCAATTGGTCCCCTTCCACTTAGTCCGGTTTCTCAACCTTTGTAGAGTTTTTCGCGATTTTTAGGCAAAAACGTGGTTTTTACATAGAGAAAAACTGATCACTCCCTCTTCCGATTTTCAAGACTTCATACATTTTGAACCTTCATGATTTCGCAAATTTTAGGCTCTACAACCTTTGTTCCGAGAAATTTAAAAAAAATTGAACAGGGAAGCGACAATTCTTACGTCAACCTGCTGTCGATAACCACTTGTTTACCTCATCACGAAAATTCCATTTTCCTTCCCATTTCACAGGTGTCGTGTTGTGGTAGTTTGAAACAATATGTTTATGTATGGAAAAATTTAAAAAAAATTTAAAATTGATATATAGATGTGGGTTGTTCAACTAAGTATGCTTACGGTTACATTCATGTAGTCCATTGGAATACAACATGGAAACTTTCCAATAATTCTTACAGCAGTCTTTTGCTGCTGGAGTTTAGCAAAATTGGATTTAGACATATTTCCTCAAATAAGTAAGTTATTATCGGAGGTTTGTATAGTTCATAAATAAGGTTTATATTTTTACCCTCCATATGAACGCTTTTTAAAGACCGGGTAAAGACACTTTAAGATGGTCCATGATTTTGAGCATTTTTTCAATATCGTAACTAAAATTAAGTCATGAATCCAGATATATTCAAAGGTATTTGACTTCTTAGCCCACAATATTGACGAGTTATTTATTATGACGATTGAAATGTGTGGTCTGTGCCGAGTAAACAGTATTACTTCCGTCTTGCTACCTTTATTCCATTTTTGTCCATTTTTCAAAATATTTAAAACACCTAGCTATAGTTTATAATTCTCTAAGCATAGAATCAACTCGATACGGGGCAACAAAAGAGCCAATTCAGCTATAGTTTTTAGCTTGCAAAGATCGTTTGTAAAGATTTTAAATAAGGTTGGTTCACGAACAGAACCTTGAGAGACCCCAGCTCTTAGATTTTTTAAAGTTGACCTTATGCCGTCATTTCGTACAAAGAACTTCCTGTTGGTTAGGTAATTACTAATTAATTGTGTTAGGTAGTTGCGAAATTGATATGACGAGTTTAAATATGATCCCTCTGCGCCAAAAACAGTCAAAACTTTCTCCACATCAATAAGTACCATTCCCAGCATGTTTTTTACATTAAAATTATGAAGAATCATATCCATCACTCTGCCCAGCTGCATAGAGATGCATGGCTCTCGCTTTTCCGCGCTCTCTCTTTTACTCTCTTATTCCGTTATAAGAAAGGCCAAATAACGCCATAAATCTGCAAGTTAAATATTAAGTCAGACAAGGGGTTCCTCACCCCCCAAACCACGAGAGAACTCAGTCACGAGAGAACATGTCTATCGCTGCTCTTTCTTTCTTTCTCTCTCACTCTCTCTCTCTCTCTCTCTCTCTCTCTCTGTCTCGCTCTTTTAGGATTTATTATACCAAATTGAAGTTAAGTTTTCAAACACACTTGTTGAAATTATACGAAGGAATACACTATCATATCAGAGTATCTTTCTCCTAAAGATTTCTGGAGTGTTGCAGGATGGAAAAAGGACTTTCTGCGCCTACACTGTTCTGCATTTTATGCCTGCTATTTTGTCCCATTTCTCATACTTTTATGTGCGGCATTTTATTTTACATTTAATATTTCATATAATTCGAAGAATTCATGAGTGTTTAAGATGCAATGTGTTGTAAAATTTTCATACGTGTATTAAAAAATGTTTTTGCCCAACAATTTTTTTACGATCATTTGTTCAAGGAAGTTCCTGCGAACCTCATGAATGTATTTGGTTTTAAATTTACAAAATTAACCAATTTCATGGCACTATAGTTTTTATTTTTGTAAAATAGTTTTATTTTTTTATTGAAGACGTCGTGCAAAAGGTTGAGCCATGATGTAGTTTCATCATCTCTATTCTCGCTTTTGTCTGCCAGGTGCATATCTTTTAAGTTACCAAACTTCCAATTATATTTATTAAAAGTGATAGTGCACTGTAAATCAATTATTAAAGTGTACTATCTAAATACAAAATAAATAGGATATTAAAATGCATTTAAATGACATAAATGTCCATTGTTTTATGATTTAATTTAATAATAATTGAAAAAAAATTATGATTTTCCATTTAAACTAGTGCTCTGTTTGATTAAAACAACCGATTCGGTATGCAGAAATCTTTTTGTTACAGTCAGACCTTTTTTTTAAATAAAGATTTGCTAATTTCATTAAACTTACAGAAAGATGTGTGTGGGGAAACGCATGGAAACTCAAATTTAAAATGTATCCAATAAATATTAATAAAGCTGACTCTTTATTTAAAAGGAAAAGCTATTTTTTATATTAAAAAAATATATTTTTTTACAAACAATTTCATGTATTTTATATCAATTAATTATCCTGGATGTGTTAATTTTTTTATTGTTTGTCATCGTGAGTTAAAGTCACTACCATCCACCGTAGCCGCGTCCATTGTAGACGGACCATCCTGAGTAGCTTGGTCTTCCGTATCCGCTGTAGCCTCCTCTCCAGCCGTATCCTGATCCAGCTCCAGCTCCAGATCCTCTCCAGCCTCCGTTGCCGAATCCGCCGTACCCTCCGTAGCCTCCTCCGTATCCGCCATATCCACCCAATCCGCCGAAGCTACTGTAGCCGATATTGCCGGCTCCACACAGTGCCACGAGGACAAGAAGGAAAACTCCTGCAATCTAAATTTAAAATTTTTTAAATGCGAACTAATAATTGAAGTTAGAGCATAATTTTAGTCTTTAAACCACAAAGGATACAATTCGTTTGTTAATTTTAGCTAAAAACATAATCATAGCATAAACATTACTACCCCTTGCCTTTTATTGTAACTAGGAATCAAAAGTTAGCAAATAGCTGGAAGAATCTTGAACCGAATATTAAGCATACCCAAAGGAATTATGGTTTTACTTGAACATATACATATTCATATCACTCACACAACCTCGAATCATCGGCACTTTCAAAGCTTCCGGTATGTAGAGTGACGCCAGCCTAGGACAGACTAAATTCCACTAAACTAAAGATTCATGAATAGAACGAGAGTTAGATCTGGTCAAACCGAACAGTAATTTACGAAATAATTAAGTTTTGAAATATAATCCAAAGACCCACCTGAGGATATGATTGAAAATCTATCAAGGAAACCGTCCAATCGAAGCTAATTGGAAATGGCAAAAATGGCTAAACACTTACTTGTGAGTTCTTTTCAAAGTACATGTGCAAATGCCATATTTTTAGATAAAAACAAACTTTTGGATCACTAAGTTTCTGATTAGCCATGAAAATTCCGATCAAACTTGCGTGTGAACGACTTCCGTTTGGGGAGGGAAGGGCAAGATCCGAGATATGAAACATTTATGAATTATCAACATTTCATAATCTACGCGCAGTAAGAAACCCAAAAATTCAAAACTTTGGACAAATATGTGCATTGAAGGAACCAACAGTAGTTTCTCCGCTTGGTACATGGAGCCACCCTATGTCAGACTAAATTACACTACCCTAAAGAACCATGCATAGAACGAGAGTTTAGGTAGTCAGTCGAAGGGTAAGTTAGAAATGGCAGAACCCTTGAAACATCAGGAAGTACTTGAACAGATTCCGCATGTCAACGATGCACTTGGCGGAAGGTATGACAAGAACAAAGACATGATCATGTCATATTCCACTGTAAACCCATAAAATTCAAAAATTGGCTACCACAAGAAAAACCAAAAACAGAATTTGGTGAAAGTCAAGAAGCGTGGCAAAATTGAGCAAACTACATGAGAATTAGGATTCTGAGACGACGGCAGGTTGTCTCCCATTTGGCTAACTATTTATTGAAAATTTGAAATACCCTGAAGGAATTTATTATTCTACAAACATATATGTATCATTATTTTTTATTTGGTAAAAAAGTAACACACACGTAAGAGAGAAAACAAACAAAAACACCCACTCAGTTTCTATATTAAAATCGTATTTTTAAGCCCAAACATAACTATAATAAACATAATTTATGGTAAATTTTATAGTGAAGGATCTTTTCTAACATAAAGAAAAAAACGGTGTTTTACAAAGTGCTATTGTTGAAGCAGTGAAGGGGCGAAGTACTTACGTAGGCTTTCATATTTTCACCGCACCGTATCAACTGATTTCCTTTCATAGTGCCATTCCATTTTATAGTATTTCACTGGATCCACCGTCCTTGTAGTTTCCCCCAATTCTTACAATTGTTTTTGTCTCAAGTCCCAACTAATCACTCTGTCAGTCGCGCCGTGGAAAATTGGACGCTGATGACGGTTTAAGGACTGAAACAACATGGGAAAAGCATGATTTTTCAGCCAGTTGGAAATGAATCCCGCTAATTGTACGACTTCCGTGTATTCCATCCGCGTCTTTGTTTAATTAAGACGCTGAAATATAGTTATAGCAAGTCCTCCAAATGCGCAATTTATCTTCATTAGCCTGTACCTTTGACATATTCAAACTTTGTCCACCTGAACTTATGACACAGGGTCGCCGAGACATTCCTGGAAGAAACATTTCATTCCATAAATAACTAATCTAAAGAAAAAAAGAAACGATTGTTCGAAAATTAATCTTTCAGGTTTGAAAATATCTCACAACAGAAATTAAAAGTGGAACAGAAGTAAAAGTGTACAATTTTGCGAGGCGCTAAGAACACAATAGATATCACATATGATATATTATATATGGAGTCATAATGAGGGAAAGTGTGAACGATTTGTGCTCTATTGAAAAACAGAAACGTACTTCAACGTATTTTTCATATAGCTACATTTTAACAGAACAAACCGTTGACAATCCGTGAAGACGTCATGACGTTTTTCCAAGAAGCTTCATATTGTGCAAGGTAGGCTATTAATTACAGCTACTGTACAGTACATACAATACAGACGAAAGATACGCTCATACATACAAATGAAAAGTGGATTTGATGAATCTCCAAAAGAAAGTGTAGGTAGGAAAACGTTTTCTACAAACAACTCTTCGGCATAGCCTGAAAACTGTTAATACACAAATTCACTAATTTCGTGGTCCGCTTGACCAATTAATATATTGCAATTAATTAAGGTTTTTAGTTGAGATAAAAAAAGTCAATGGCACGAGCGGGATTCGAACCCACGATCTTCGGCTCGATACGGCGCTGCTCTACCACTTGAGCTAGTGTGACCTCGATCCACTAGGACACCAGCTCTCCATCTCAACCCCACCTATTGAATTTTCCCTCCTTTTTGCCATTTTTCAAATGTCGTGTAATCGGGTTGGATTCTCGACATTTGAAAAATGGCAAAAAGGAGGGAAAATTCAAAAGGTGCGGTTGAGATGGGAAGTTGGTGTCCGAGTGGATCGAGGTCACGATAGCTCAACTGGTAGAGCCGAAGAACGTGGGTTCGAATCCCGCTCGTGCCATTGACTTTTTTTATCTCAACTAAAAACCTTAATTAATTGTAATATATTAATTGGTCAAGCGGACCACGAAATTAGTGAATTTAGTATGTTTAAAATGAAGTATACTTCACTAAAGCTCTCCGTGGCCATTTGAAGTGGTATAGCAGCGGCGTATCAAGCCGAAGATCGTAGGTTCGAATCCCGCTCGTGCCATTGCCTTTTTTTATCTCAACTAAAAACCTTAATTAATTGTTAATACACAACTACCTTTCTCACCAAATACATTGATGATATTCTAACAGCAGTACCTTCAGATCCAATATAAGCAGCAGATCCAATTATATATATTTAACAACTTTCTCCTCGCTTACAATTCACACATGAGGTGGAAAAAGGTAACAAAATACAGTTCGTAGACACACTTGAAATAAGATAAACAGATGGCTTACTAACTACAGACTTGGACCAAAAACCTGTGAACACACATCGCTACCTCCATTATATATCACACCATCACCTACACACGATAATAAAAATGGTTATAGTTTTTGATTTGATTGATTGATTTGATTTGTTTGTAATAAATTTACATAGAACACATTCTTTTAAGTTTCAGGGTAAGTGGTGGGGCACTATTACATCCCATTGATCTATTTGATCCCTAGTATAAATGTAGAAATTTTAACAATATTGTACTCGTGGAAAATAACAAAAAACACAAAAATAGGATTATACAGAATCATATCCCTAAATCATGAATCCTTTCACCAAAAAAAATTCAAACATACAAACAAATCCTACATAACAACAACTGCCCTAGAAACATAATTAAAGGAATCAACAACAATTAAAACAACACTACACAAAACAACATCCTCCGCAGTGCAAGACACATCATCAACCCAATCCCAGAAAGACAAACATACACATTCCAGAGTCCACACGTTGTCACACAAATTAAGTACGTTGCTCATCTCAGGCAAAATTAAAATAGCGTTCAAAAACCACAAAACAGTACATACACTTTACATCAGGGAACTGAATTTTTATCTTATGTACGCACAAGGAAGGGTGTTCTTTAGAGACTCAGGGACAGATCTCTGGCCCATTTCTATTTTCAATATACATTGCAGATAATTTTAAACATATTAACAATTACACACATATGCTTTTACACGTAATTCGAATCCTTTCCATAAACCCTCATCTCTTACAACCACACATGAATGAATTAATTTAATTTTTAAAAATCTTTTAATTTACAAAACGACCACTCTGGGCGTACCGTTATAAAGTGAGGAACTCTATTAAGAATTTCCTTCCAATCAATTCACTAATTTCGTGGTCCGCTTGACCAATTAATACTTTACAATTAATTAAAGTTTTTAGTTGAGATGAAAAAAAGTTAATGGCACAAGAGGGATTCGAACCCACGACCTTCGGCTAGATACGCCGCTGCTCTACCACCTGAGCTATCGTAACCTATTAAGAATTCTAAGTCCAAACGTCTTCAATCAATTCAGAATAAAATTCTCCGTCAAATTATAACTGTTACTTTTATCTTTCAAATCATACTATTCAAAAAGATCTCACATCCCGTTTGTACATGACCTCATCATAACCAGCTAAAAAAATTATCAATCACTGAGCATCCACAATAATAAGGCAATTATAACTTCCAACTATTCCAAATCCTCTATGACGATTGAAGTAAATGTGGCCCAGATCTTCACAAATGACGAGGTTTTAGTGTTAAGGAGTATTGTCCAGGGCACTCCTAAAGTGACTTAAATGATACAATAAGCATAAATCGAAAATATTTACTTAATATTCGTAGCTGTAAATTACGAACAAATATAATAAAAAATGTGCTAGAAAAATATCGTTTTCCCTGGATTTTTAATTGTTTATAATATTTAGGTATACATGTACCTAATAAATTTAATGGAACATTTGTTGAAATAAACTCAATTAATGTAATCTTTAGAAGAAGTCTGCACAGTTTTGTCGTAGCACTTTTCTAAAAGCTTGTTTGATAGCCAACATTTAAACTAATATTCCAATGCTAATTATATATTAACTTGATGCATTTTACCGCTCACCAAAGTTCAACTATAAACCCTCCGAACACTCCTTGAATCTTTATTGATACATTTTTAACCGCTAATAGATTTAAATCGCGAGCAATACCTTTCTAGCTTTCAATCTCCTTGGGGCCTAATGGCTCTTATAGTAACTCGACGTGATGTTGAATTAATGAGTTGTAATTTAAAAATGGTTAAGCGATCATTTTTCTTTAACGTTTATAAATGCCGTGCTTACAAAGCGAGAAATTATTTATTATGCCATTTATTATTTATGTATTTGTCATATTGATTTTTTATAAATTGCTCCCGCAGGAATAAACTTGTATTTGTTGTCATGATGTTGCAACTTCTTTCAAATTGTCAACTTTAGAAAATTTGCTTTTTTTAGTACTACAATCATTCTTAGGAACAAAATATTATGTATTCAATAACTTTTAACGTAAAAAAACAATTTATTGCTTTTAACGGCAATTTATTACTTGCGCCGAGTCTTTGCGTTAAAACGTCATATATTTTTCCATGTATATATATGTGATGTAACAAATCTATTTATCCGTCGAAATGTTTTTTTATGACCTGAAGGCATGGCTTATTTGTCCATAACCTGTGTTTTTCCTCATAAATCGCCAAATTTACTATTCTGAGGATTATCTAAAACGGGATAAATGGAGAGAATACATATTTTTTATAGTGTACGTGTTTTTTGAGCTGCTTGTCAATAAGAGAAAGGTTCAATTTCTCGTTTCTGTATTTTTTAAAACAATTTATACTGGTTAAATTGTAAGTTATATGATGTTGATTGGGATTCGGGTTGTGGTCTTCAAACATACAATGTTTTTTTATCAACGCCCAAGCTTTCGACAATTTTTTTTGCCTTCTTCAGGGGATCTACAGAGACATAGGGACATAATCATTTAAATATTTATAAATTACTGTAAATTACAATAATTGTACTTACAGATACAAAGTCATAACTTAAACACATTACACATTTCACGATATGTATATATACAAACTATATACATATATAATACATAAATAAATAAAAACCTCTTCTTAATAGCCTCTTACATATATATGCATTTTTTTAAACAGTAACAATTACTTAACAATTAATATTCTTTAGGTACGTAAATATCACAGGCGTTTGACTAGAAAATTGTGTTTATCACATTATCAGGTGGGAGGTTCCCCACACTATCACCTACTGATAACAATCATTTTCTACAATTTTTACAACAAGATCTTAATTTCTAGTACATTGATAATTCTATGTTATCACAGCGTTATAATAAATAAATAAATGAATAAATAAATATGTATGCAAGTATTGTTACGATCTTTGCGGAGAGACCTTGTCTTTTTCTAGAATCCCACTGTATATCACACTCCAATTATTCAAATCTGTTTTTAAATTACATGCCATGTAAATCCTGATGAATAAATATCATTTCTCTCAAAAGTCTACGACCTGTTTTTGTTCTGAAGCCACAATTTTGACTCCATCGAAGTCAAAATTATGTTTAGTAGCATATTAGTATGTATGTTTGGATAGTGCTGTTCCCGGCCTTTCTTCATCACTGCAATCATATTTATGTTGCCGCACACGTTCCGATAAATATTGTTTTGTTTGGCCGTAATACAGTGGGGCATTGTGCACATTTGATGCGATACACTACATTAGATTTTTGTAATAGAGGTACTTTACTTTTAAGTTTTGTGTAAAAATTCTTACCCACTTTATTATTAAATTTGTAAACAATTTTTACGATGTTTTCTTATATTTTGAAAAGGTCTTTGAGATGACCTATTATCCCACCTTCAAGAAGGAAGAATCATAAGAACAATTTTTACATTATCTATTTTTTCTTTCAACAGTTTTTTTAAATTAATTAAGGTTTTTAGTTGAAATGAAAAAAAGCTAATNGTGAATTAATGATTTAAAAATGAAGTACACTTCACTAAAGCTCTTCGTCGAGAATCCAAACCGATTACACGACATTTGAAAAATGGCAAAAGGAGGGAAAACTCATAAGGTGGGGTTGAGATGGGGAGTTGATGTCCGAGTGGATCGAGGTCACGATAGCTCAGGTGGTAGAGCAGCGGCGTATCTAGCCGAAGGTCGTGGGTTCGAATCCCTCTCGTGCCGTTAGCTTTTTTTCATCTCAACTAAAAACCTTAATTAATTGTAAAGTATTAATGGTCAAGCGGATCACGAAATTAGTGAATTTAATGAGTTTTTTTAAAACTTACTTGATGTTCCAGCTACATATGTAACTGGTTGATAAAGTTTTTGCTCGACAGGTATATTCTCATTCCTTGTTGCTCTTGTCCTGTTTTCCAGTAATCTATTTATTAATGATTTGGGTAACCATTATCTATTAACATAGAGCGCACTTTTTTGCTGTTCTCACTGTGGAACCGATCATCGCTCAATTTCAGAGCCCTATCAATGAGGTTAAAAAATATGTTAATATATATGTACCTAAAGAATACTAATTGTTAAGTAATGGTTACTGTTTTAAAAAAATGCATATATATGTAAGAGGCTATTAAGAAGCGGTTTTTATTTATTTATTATATATGTATATAGTTTGTATATATACATATCGTGAAATGTGTAATGTGTTTAAGTTATGACTTTGTTCTGTAAGTAACAACAAACTGACAAAATAATTTATAACTATTTAAATGATTATGTCCCTATGTCTCTGTAGATCCCCTGAAGAAGGCAATAAAACTTGTCGAAAGCTTGGGCGTTGATATAAAAACATTGTATGTTTGAAGACCACAACCCGAATCCCAATCAACATCGTATTAAAGGCTGGTTGATCGCATAACAAGTATTAGTGTAAGTTATATGTTTACGAATGAAAATAATTTTACTACCTTTATAAACTTGTGGTACTGTTGGTTTTCAATTCAAATAATATATGCCTAAATCCTCTTTATCTTGATATGGTTGATACCCATATAAAATTGTAATTATATAGAATAGATCAGGGATAACGCAAATTTGAAAGAATGAAAAACACTTAGTTCCTTTGTGTAATGACCTCTAGACGAAGGAACTGAATTATCCCTGATCTTTTCTTTGTAATTAAATTTTCTTTAACATAACAAAATAGAAATTGTACATAAATATCATATGTCATAATAAGTTATTTTCTATCTAATTCATATATAAATTGAAACAAATTTAGTCATTCACATTTTTTCTTGTAGGCGTTTAAGTCAATGCCTCCTAAACACCAAGAGGAAAAGGGTGTATTCCAATTTTTGTCTACACAGAAAAGACTTTCAGTACATCTCCCGTACACATACTTCAGACTCATCATTAACTACCCTCATGAGTCCCAGGCTAAAAGTAAAATATCGAAACTCACTGTCCGAACAATATTCTATTTTCTCTGTAGTACCGCAAGGCAGCGTGTTTTGCCCACTTCTTTTCTTTGTGTACGTGAGCAAATACTTTGCCCCATTTGGCAATACTTCTATGGATAAATATTTTTTTATGGTTATAAGCATCACAATCTGCTAGTTCTTAATATAATAATCTTAATAAGATATTCTGCGCGCCCTGGTTTGTTGCAACATACGTCATTCAGACCTCAAAATTTTACCATCCTGATCAAAAATGACCTATGAGAAGCTACATTTTAAGTTGAAGTACTTTCATGGGGCAAGCTGCCGCAAATAGACCGCCACCGCGAGTCAACGCCTGAAGGTCTGAAAGAAAACGACTACTAGACTAAACTGGATAACTTATCTCAAAGATCGAAGAAAAACTTGCTAATTGCTATAATTGAACTGCTAGTTTAAAAATATCTAGAGTCAAAAATATGGCTGGGTAAATAAAGACTAACACATTTAAAAAAGTTTATAATTTTGAATGTATAAAAGTAAAATATTTTTTGATGGTTATTTACATTAATTAGATTAGCCCAGGTATGTCTTTTATCTTTTTTTCTGAATCCGGCTTACCACCATCCGCTGCCGCCGTATCCTCCTGAAGACCATCCCCTACCACCTCCGTAACCGCCGGACCATCCGCTGGAGTAGCTCGGCCTGACTACGACGACTCTACTGCCGCCGCCGTATCCACCTCCGTATCCGCCCCTCCTCCATCCTCCGTAGCCGCCTCCGCTGCGGCCGCTCCAACCACCGCCGGAGTAGCCTCCTCCACTGTATCCTCTAGACCAGCCGCTTCCTCCGTAGCCACTTCCTCCGTAGCCGCCGCCGTATCCTCCGAAATAGCCTGCTTCGCCTAGGGCGATCATGGCTACTAGCACTGCTACTACGAACACCTGGAATGATAATTTAAAAAAATCTTCTTTTAAATTCTACCCAAGAGATGAAAGAATTTTTACTATTCTCTTTTCTTTTTAAGTTAATTTAAATAAGGAAAAGTAATGCTTAAATTATATGGCTCAAATCCGCACATGTACCTACTGTGCCCAGTTCAGCCTATTCGCTTCTCGTAGTCCACCGGCAATTCCAGCTTTTGCTATTAACAGTAAATCGCCGGCAGACTTGAGATTCACCTCACCTCGGGTGTTGGCAGTCCGGGGACAGACCTCAGTCTTATCCGTCCACCCACTGAGATATACACCTCTCCGGGGGTGAGGTGCTGTCAACAGCTATGTCAATTCAGCACCCAGCGAATGCCAACCAACCAAACCCATTCGTACTCACGTCCATTCTTGAATACATTTACTCTTATTTATATACCACTCATTCAATTAGTGTGGCGGAATTCATCCATCACCCTTTACACATATAATACAACTAACCTATTTGCGGGACGATGGGGGTCTCGACATTCCGCCATCGACCCTCTAAAAATAGTATGTGTGTTTACTCGTGTAACTCATTTTATTTATCTTTTAGTTTGAATAGTGAAATAATAACTGCTAAATTCGGCATTTCCAAAGAATGTTTACAACCAATTATATTATTAATATTAGTGTTTTATATGAAAGAGAACGATAAATTTTATGACCTTTGCACTTGTACCGGCAGTGAGAAGAAATAATGTTGACACCAATGATTCGGCGGGTTAAAGTTCATAAACTTAACATTTCAAAGCTCATCTATTTTCACCTCGCGTCCTTCTAAAAGCGGGCTGACCACAATTGCAAAAGTCCGACGGACTTGACTTGAAAGGATAAAGCCTTCATCACCCTCCCATAGGCGAGATTCTTCACAAAGAGGTAGAAGGGATGACGTCTGCATCTGGCCTCGTACCACATCAACACCAGCATAAAAGTATGAAGTGATACATTATTAAAATATCTTTGTTGTTATTTTTTACCATAAATGTGTTGTGATTCGAGCTTACTGATATTCAAAACATTATAATAATAAACAAGTAAAAGATATATATATTTTTATTTTTTAAAATAATCATTTGTCACCAATTCTATAAGAAGTTACCTCTCTCCTTGCTCTCACTCACTCTCTCCCTCTCTCTCTCACTCTCTCCCTCTCTCTCTCTCTCTCTCTCTCTCTCTCTCTCTCTCTCTCTACCCTTCCACCTTCTTAAAAATGCACATATTCAAATACATAAACAATTAAAACACTTATATACATTTCATTTTTAATGTTAATTAACTCTCAATACAATAAGTTATCTATCTATCTCTGTTTCTCTCTGACTCTCTCTCTCTCTCTCTCTCTCTCTCTCTCTCTCTCTCTCTCTCTCACACACACACACACACACACACACACACACACACACACACACACACACACACACTCTCTTAATAAATGCACATTCAGAAATATAAAAAATTAAAACACCGATAATTATTATATTTGTTTATCAACTGTCATTATTACAAAATTATTACTATTTTTCTCTGTTTCTCCCTCTCGGTATTATTTATTGTATTTATTAAAAAAGGCAAATAAACAAATTAAAATAAAGTGATAAAAAAATCACTTCCAGAGTTTGTGTTTGATTGCTCGATCAAAATCAATATGGTATTAAGAAGCATGAAACAAAGTAATATTAATATTTTGTATAATAAATTTCTTTCCATTTTAAAACTCACAAAAAATTACACTATTTTTAATTTTCGAATATGTTAAATTATGATACAAACCAATTGGGTGAAAAATAATTTAAAAAAATTAAAATTGTTCTGTATTAAATTTGAAGGTGTAGACTGTGTATTTTTGTTTGTTTTCAAGCTTCGCAAAACTAAGAAATAATTTTCGATGACATCTATAAAGGAAATGAAGTTAACAACTTAATACAATATATATATAGGTGTAACAACTTTTTTAAAAATAAATTTTCAAAAATGCATATTATAATTGTTGACTAGTGAAAAAGTGCGTTAGTAGAGAAATGACTGGACTTACGAATGACTTCATGGTTGTTGTAGGTATCCTTGTGTGTTTGTGCTTGATCCTGCCTTTCTTCTTCTTATATTCTTTTCCCTCCTCCGTCTGTCCTTGGCTTTTTCCCCTAATCCATGCTGAGCCTTCTACCCTTCTGATTGTTGAAAAACACCGTTCCCGGGTCAAGACGAACAATGGCCTATGATGTCTGGGTATGATAAGATGCAAACAATATTTTTTATTTTTTCAGTCAAGTTACACTGTGATTATCGTTTATCAAACTTGCATTTTTTGGGAATACATTAAAAAACATAGATAGCCATTCTTATTTTGGACAACGTTGAAATGGGAAGGAGATTTCGGCTTTAACCGATTGTTCGACAATAACAGTTTTTTCTTCTAAATTATCCACTTGTTAATTCCCTTTCATTGCTAGAATTTTTTTATCCCTTTGGCTGCTCAGGACTTTTAATTCAGTCTCAAATAAAAATTTTCTGATCAGCTTTATTAGGGAAAATTTCAAAACGTCAACGATTTTAAAATGCAAAAGTTTAATAGAATAATGAAAAGTTGATTAATCAAGTCCTCGTCCGTCTAATCTCGCTGTTTGTTTCAAACTATTGACCCTACCATGTTTAATGCTGAATTCTCAACCTCGTTGAAAATACAACAAATTTTCCCAAGTTGAATGTTTCATTTAACCGTCAGTCCATTTGGCACACTTAAGGCACAAATGTTATATCTTGTGCTAAATAATAAGCTCTTATTAATTTCTTAAAAATATCACACAATAATAAAACCAAATTCCTCGTAAGTCTGATAGGTGAGTTAAAGTTTGTAAAATAAAAACAAGAAAAATAAAACAATTTTTCAAAATAATATATTGCAATATACAAATTTAATTATGGTTACCTAACACTAATAAGCATTTGAATAATGTAATTATTCGTTGGTTTGTTAATACCGATTAATTACCTAGCCTAGAATGTGTGAATGTACTTTATTAGCGTGATGGGGCTTATCCCCAATTACCGTGAGGAATATCAAGTAGTCTAGGTTAAGTCACAATGCATGTGTGGTTGAAGGGGCTTATCCACAGTTAACAATGTTAACCAAACTATCATGCTTTTATCTTGTCTCTGTGTTTCTATATATTTGTGTTATTTTATCCATCAATGTCGAAGCACTGAGGTACAGAGAGGCTAGCGGGCTAAAGAAAAGATAGAGATGGTTTCCGTTATATCATAAAACATCAAAACTTGGCTGAAGAGACAGTAAAACAAATTAGTAAGTTTAAAACACGAGAACGAAAAGATAAAAAAATAAGGCAAAGATAAGAAAGAGAGGGCTGGCGATAACTGTAATTTGCCCGCCCTAAAACTAGAAAAAATTGTTGGTGAGGACATGAAAAAGAAAAATGATGCTATTAAAAAATAATAAAAGACTAAAACACAAAGATCAAATAATCTGTACAGTAAAAAAAACATAAAAACAAATAATATACACTAGAAAATATAGAAACATTTTAATATAAACATTTAGCATTACATGTAACCTTAACTCTACTTAACCTAATCCGTCCCTAACTCTAATCCTACCGTAACGTAATCATTCCCAGCCTAACCGAACCCTGCACTTCTCCTGTAACGCAAAAACGGTCACGCAAAAAAAATATACGTTTACAACCCAAAATAATATTCATGTTCAAATTAAACAGGAAGAGCAAATGACGCCCTTAAAACAGAAGTCATATAGATTAGATTGCCATTTATAATCGCTCACAATTATAACAATACTATTTAAAGATAACACGTAAAATTACAGATCTCATATCGCACACCTACAAGAAAAGTGACAGAAGTCTAAAAATTATAAAAAACCGGATTATTTAGTTGTTTTTTTAAGTATACCGTTGTGTGATGCTACAGAAAAAATGATACAAATATACTGTCACCATTCACAAAAAGTGGCACTTACTTCTATTTCGAGCTTTCAAGCATCAGTATGAGTATTTATCAGGAAAAGTGGCACATTTCGAGTTACGCCAGTTTTCTTGATTATCGAAGGATGTTATGCTGTACTGGAGTAACATTATGAAAAACAATAGTTCAATCAATTGTACAAATATGTTTTTCGTTTTGTGAAATTAATATAGGGCCTGATGATAACCTTAAAATAAGTAGAAGCTTAGTAGGAACAACTGAATTTACTTTTTTCTTCAAGATCATACGTGATGTAGAGGTGTTGGTGAAGTGTTTTAGTGCCATTTCTTTTATTTTAATAACAATTCCTTTTCAATTAATTAAGGTATTGGTTGAGATAAAAATGTCAGTGTCACAAGCGGGATTCGATCCTACGACCTTCGACGACACAACAATGTCTTTTAAACATTAAAAATAGTTTTTTTTGTTTTAATTACAATATTTTTAGTAATTAATAAAACCTTTATTTCAATAATTGTATGTTAAATAAATAATTAGTCCTGACGCCAGGAGGAGAGCACATTTGGCTAAAAAATAACCTAAGTAAAAAGATATTTATGCTCGTTTGTTAGGTTTGTTTATTGTCTGCTATTATCATAAAAAAATTAACCCTTACAGAAATTAATTAACCACCATTATCGTTAGAGCAAACAAACTAACTTAAATTACTGAGAGCCAATATATGCAAGAAAAGTGTCAACTCAATAAGGGGTAGTTTATTAGGGGTAGTAAAGCTGGATTTTGACCCTCTCCATCCTCCCAACCGCCAATCATCCTAGGTACCTTACTCAAACTTTTCCTTTATTGTTTAGCCATACTTGCGCTATACCGGATCCCTTAGCTATACCTGATTGGTCTCATTTCCCTCCTTATGTAGAACAGGCAGCCATGAGGGGTCAATCTGACGCGGCATTAACCCAATATACGGACGGATCCAAGCAGGGCAATAATTGGGCGCTTCATTTTTTGATCCATGCAATAATTTCGCCGTACAAATTAAACTGAGTGGGGTCGCCTCCATTTTTACTGCCGAAGCGTTAGCAATTTTGGAAGCCTTAAAGTATGCTCAGACTATGAACCCTTCCGACTTAATTATATTCTTTGACAGCCAAAGTGTGGTCCATTCCCTTCATAGTATCCTTAAAGCCAATCACTTCATCCTCACACAGATTTTCAATTTAATATGTCAGTTAAAAACCACCAACACTAACATTCGTATAATCTGGGTAAACGGACATAACGACAATGTTTACAACGATGAAACCGATAGACTGGCTAAAGAAGCAGCCATATCTGGTCCTTTACAGTTTTTAATTTCGGTTGGAGATATTAGATCTCATTTGTATAGGCACTCCTTGAGATCTTGGCAAAAAGAGTTTAGCTCCACAAGTTCCTCCAAGGTTTACAAATCAATTCAAACCCACATCCCTCCCTTCTCGTGGTTCCGTTCTATGAATTATCCCCGACAATCCCTTATTTCCATAATCCGTCTCCGACTAAACCACAATAGTCTACCTGTCCAACTTTAATAAAATCAAAATCCTTAGTTCCCCTTACTGCTCCTGCAACAACTTCGTAGTGGCCAATGCCAACCACGTCCTTCTTGAGTGCCCTCTTACCGCCTCAGGCAGAGAAGCATTTTACAGATCGCCGGCATACCTCTTCCCATCACAGTGTCCAATCTCCTATGTTACTCCCACAGATCTGATATAATTGAACCCTTAATTAAATACATTTACCGCAAAAAAATCATAATACAACAGACGTAAAAATAAGAGAACGCTTTTTCTTAAATAAAATTATCCATAATTATAACCATTGGCTAATATGATTAACCTTATACCATAAGTTAGCTTTCCTTAAAGGAAAGTTATAAAAAAAAGCTGGATTTTTAAAGTTTTGAGTTTGCCCTTAAGTCTCGGAGAAACGAAAGACAATATTGATGGATCTTGACAGTTTTTATTGCCAACAATCGTAATGGCATGTACTTAATGTAACTTAATACATAAGTAAAAAAAAGTAAACTTCCATTTGTCTCTCCTGTAAAATTTTCCTTTGTTGAGTTGTTTCACTTTTCTTGTGGGTGTGTGATATGTGTTTTTTTTAAGAAAAAATATGAACAAACGAAAAAATTAATAGTGTATAAAGTATTAAAGGACACAAATTTATGAAAAATAAAGGCTAGTAGAAAATCAAATATGTATATTGTTCTAAAAGGAATAAACAATAAAAAAATCCAAAAATAAATATGATTTAAAGAGCTATTTCTTACAAAATAATCCACTAGCCTCTCATATTATGAGTTCTGAACAAATGAAAATTCAGACACCGTTTCTTCCTACAAAATTTATTTAACAGTTTACTTATTACGAATTTTTGTTTTTGACATTTTATTCATTCATCTTTATTCACACACCTCTAGAGGCAAAAAGTTTTGTTAAAGCTGTTTTCATTTTTAAAAGCTTAATGATTCCTTAACCCCGTAATGATGATGTTACATGATTATTCTCACTTCCTGTTTTTTGTTAAATTTTAAATTACAAATTATCACAATTGAGGATTTATGTGTGTAGTAAAAAATTGTTTTGTAAATCGTTTTGTAAAATAATTTGTAAAGTTTGACTCACTTTATTCTGTACGTTGTAAAGCTCGTCCTTTCTCGATATTTCTGGCTCATAAAAATTTAAATATCATATATTTTTCTGTCTTTGATTTATTTATATTGTATTTTCGTCAAATTTGGAATGTTTAGATGTGTTCCCTTGTTCTTGCGTTTGTTCGTTCATTTTTGAAGTTGATGTCCAGTGATAAATGAAAAGTTGGTCATGTTATCAGTTTGGTAATTTTTTGAATTTGTAATATAATATATATTTAACGTTATTTTTACTTTAATAAATACATGAATTTGTAAAATATGATCTTTCTGACGATCCTTCTATTACTGCGTATGTCATATCATTTTGCCATCTTCAGAGGTTGAATTTTTTGGAAGTGTTTGTTCTTATTTAAAAGTTTTAACTTATGAAAAACATATATAAAGTTTCTAAAAACAAAAAACATTATGACTCGTCTAGAGATGTTGAAGAGAACTAAACCTAGAACCTTCATAACTAAATAATTTCAATTTATCGTGTACCTGATTGTGGTTATTCAAAGTTAGCTTTAACGAAAAATCAACACAAATTAATTTTTATATTTTATTCAATTAAATTTTCAAAATTTCTTCTTTTTAACCAGTTACATAATATGGTGAAAATATCGAGTTCGGAAAGAAAACTTTATCTCCGGGATAAATCGATGAGTTTTTTAGGTTCTGGTTTCATTTTTTTTAGAATGAAAAATGCCTTACAAATATGTGGAAAATAATAAGTTAAGTCTGGATGGCGTAACGCGCCAATTTATTAAAGTTCGAATAGCAACAGCATAACATAGTTATGATGACCTCCGTTGGGAACACTTTGCCTTGTGCGCAACCAGATAAAAAAAGTCGTCACTCGGCAGTCAATTGGTTGAGAGTCAACTTAATTGAATCAACCAAACCGCCTGAAAGAGGGATTGATTAATGTCGAACTATCTAACTTTACTGTCTTTTTTTTCAATTATACTCTAAAGTCGAAGGACTCTGCCGAGATTCGAACTCAGAACCAGTAGAACAAATATGAGTCAGGAGCCATAAAATTCGGCCCGTTCAACCAGTATTTGTCAATTGTGCCCTTAGAATACTTTACAGAAGTGATAGCTTGATCATCTCTATGCACCTATCTACGTTAAAAATGTCTTTTGGAACCATACTTGGTGGAAATACTTTTTACCATACTTTTTAGTGAAAAAAAACTTGGTATATCTATGTATTATTTAGGGTAAATTGAAATAAAAACTATGAAAAACCTTATACATAATAATTAATATTTTATATTTTTTCATGCATTTCTGTAAATATCTGGCCCCTAGAAAGAAAATCACTATTTATTCTTCTGTAGGTTTTGACACCTTTACAATTTCAGAAAAATATACTATTAACGCACTAATAAAATCAACCAGTCAATATTTCTAGGAAGAAATAAAAATATGTTATGGATACAATACGGGCTAAGTCAAACTAGTCATAGTTTTATTATGTTTGGTTATGTAACACTTATTTATTTTAATGCAGGGCAAACGGATGATGAAGATGTGGTGAATGATTCAAAGCTGAACAGTCAAGAGTACAGAAAACTAAATAAACATTCAGAATATAAACGTTTAACAGGTAAAAAGAATATATAACAACTAGATAATAACTGCACTATATATAAAACTTAGGGACAAAGAAAAAATAATCAAATACATAAAATAAATATATGGAAAAACAGGGCTCAGTGTATAACTCTTTTAAAGTTACCAAAATCTTGTTTTTGAAAACTGGCAAGAAGTCAAAGAAAGGGACCGCGACACCTTCATATTGATTAATCTTTCGAACTATAAAGAAAAGATTCCGATCCGTAATTCGTCCTATGTTGGGGAACATAGATTAGCTCACGGGAGCGGAGTTGACGCTGGGTGATCCTAATGGCAATGCAGGACAAGATCTCCGAGGAATCAATTCATTGTTCATTATCGTCCATGCCAAAATTCTTCTCTTTTCAAAAAGTCCAGTCCGCCAAATTCAGTATAAGGGAGCCACTACTGTCATGTAGATTCATTTGGAATAGCAAATATTTAGGCATCCGACTTTGTACCCTCTCAATACGCTGTTTGATCTAGCGGCGAAATAATGGTTACTTCAATCGGCAATGAACACGTGATTGGTAGAGGATTTCAATGGGAAACTACCATCTGGCTTTCATCAAGTCTTAACTTTGTAAATACTTTTTTCAAAACAGCCTCAAGGTGGTCATGAAAATCGCAGTTCTTATTAAAAATAACCCCAAGGTCCGAGATGTAACCGGACGTCGTCAATGGTACACGACTCAATTTGTAAACAACCAAGCCAAATTCATTCGCGACCTTTTTCCTGGAAAATATATGACCTTACATTTATATTCATCTAATTTACGATTATTATTGTCGCAGCGTTTCGATTATGCAGTAAAATACTACACTACTACAACGAGTAAGTTGGGCGAAAGATTTTTAGATCAGCTAAGAATACCCAAGAGGAGATTAGATAATCACAGTTTTTCGCGTTTTTTTTACCAACATTAAACTGTTGACGGTGTCGAAGGCCTTAGACAAATCCGTTTAAACAGAAGTAACACAATAACAGTTTTCCAAATAAATAAGAACGAAATCCTTGTAAAGAACCAAATTGGTTATACTGGAGCGTCCTTTCACGACCCCACGCTGTTCTACATCACCAGGATTTGCAGGTTTTGTCACCGCTGGAAACTTAGGATTAATGCCCCAAAACTGAGGCCATATTCTTCACAAAACGACGACCAATATTTAGGGAAACCATTTCAATTCACGGACACAAAATCGAGTGGTGTGAAAGGATAAAGTACTTGGGTTTAACTCTGGACCGAAAACTTAACTTCTCTAGACATATAAATGAAATAGTTACAAAAGGTAAAATAGCTATAAAAGCCTTATTTCCGCTGATGGCCCGTGAGAGTGGAATGAGCTTAAAAAATAAACTAACTATTTATAAAGTAGTTATAAAACCTATGCTGCTGTATGCTTGCCCAACATGGAGTTACACGAGCGAGTCCAACATCCAAAAACTGCAAGTGGTCCAAAATAAATTTCTAAGGTTTATTACGTCACTACCACGATACACCAGAATTGGCCTCCTCCATGAGAGAGCGGGAGTGGAGTATATTAATTCTGAATTAAAGCGTCTGTCCAGGAATTTTTTTATGGGTCTCTCCTCCAGCAAGAACACTACTTGTAGGGATATAGGAGTGTATGATCTAAACTTTCCATGGAAACATAGAAGGATCAGGCACAATACATAAATTTAGGAACTGTGATATATTTATTTGTTGTTGTTGTTTCCTCTAGAGCTGTGATACTATAAGACAATTTGAGATAATCCAATTACCCGTACTGCATTGTTCTTGTTATTCTCATTTAATTATTTATAATCTTGTTAACACATTTTTGTTAATTCAATTGCTAATTGTTATCCTATTTGATACCTAGTGGGTTTTTACAAAAATTTTCCCACTATTTTTCTAGTTTGATTAATTAAAAATAACAACAAACTAGGACTAGGTGCGTTGAAAGGCAAATTTTTGAAATAGGACGTAAAAGTGCCCCGCCACTTCCCCTGATTAATGAATGTATGTAACATAATGTATAAATATATTTTTTTAATAAATGTTTATTCATTCATTCATTCATACGCTGTTCCTGTGAAATAATATATTTGAGTGAAAGGCTCAATACGTCTGTCACTATGGAATCCATCGTCTTAGGTATTATAAAGAACTTATTGATAGTGTAATAATTTTCGGTGGTCCTACTTCAGCAGCTAATATTCAAATATATAGCCAAAAATAATTATTCTAGTCTCACTGTCCAGTTCAGCAATTATTATCTATTTTATTTCTGAACATTTGATAATATGAGAAATATCTATTAAAATTATTATATACAAACGAGAGGGACGTTACTGTACTTATTAAGTTTAAAAATATAATTAAGGATTAAATATTCATATCAAATGATAGATAATTTTTGCTTTCTTTTTTATGATGTCCAATTTAGTGACCTGTTCTGTAGCTTTATAAGTGGTGATGATCTTATAAAATGATTTTGTGATTATCTGTAACAATTAATTAAGGTTTTCAGTTGAGATAAAAAAGTCAATGGCACGAGCGGGATTCGAACCCACGATCTTCGGCTTGATACGCCGCTGCTCTACCACTTGAGATATCGTGACCTGGATCCACTCGGACACCAACCTCCTATCTCAATCACACCTTTTTGAATTTTCCCTCCTTTTTGGATCGAGGTCACGATAGCTCAAGTGGTAGAGCAGCGGCGTATCAATCCGAAGATCGTGGGTTCGAATCCCGCTCGTGCTATTGACTTTTTTATCTCAACTGAAAACCTTAATTAATTGTAAGATATTAATTAGTCAAACAGACCACGAAAGTAGTGAATTTAGTAAGTTTAAAATGAAGTAAAGCTCTCCGTGGCCATTTCATTTGTCGCCGAGAATCAAATTGATTACACGACATTTGAAAAATGGCAAAAAGGAGAGAAAATTCAAAAGGTGTGGTTGAGATAGGAGGTTGGTGTCCGAGTGGATCGAGGTCACGATAGCTCAAATGGTAGAGCAGCGGCGTATCAAGCCGAAGATCGTGGGTTCGAATCCCGCTCGTGCCATTGACTTTTTTATCTCAACTGAAAACCTTAATTAATTGTAAGATATTAATGAGTCAAGCAGGCCACGAAACTACTGAATTTAACTGTAACCTTATCATCGACTCAAACCAAAGTAGCTTGAAGTACGGTGTAACATAAATATAAATACCTCTAGTAAAAACGTTTTAAATAGTTTAAACCATAGTTTTAGGAATTGTACTACCAATTTAATATTTAAACCGAAATAATAAACTAGGAAAAACTAAAAAAAAAAGTTTTTACTAAAAGTTGGTTTTGAGTAATGACTAAACTTTTAGTAAGTGGTTCTTGTTTTAACTAGAAATTATTTAATTTAGTAAAAAAAACTTTAAAGTTTCTGAATAATAACAAGTTCAATCAAAATAAGTCAGAGTCAATATGAAAATAACGATTTTATTAATTTGCAATATATTTTTAAAGTGTAAATAGTGTTTTAGTTAGAAATATGTAGTCGTTCTGTCTGAAGGAATAGTGCGTGAGGTAATGCAATAGAAAAAGCTTAAGCAAAAAAAGCATGAAAACAACGTTAAAAATAAAAATACGTAATAAGAAAAATTACGCTGTCGTATCAATTTCATAATAGGAAAACGGTGTCAGGATTTACATTTTTTCTGTATTCATTCAGTTTCACCTCAGTTGTTAAAAACGTCTATTTTGTCGAGGACACTTCACGGGACAGGAGGGCCGAAGAAATTGTGTATAAAAGAATTCTCAGCCTATGGTAATGCAATAGTTCACGGTCGCCAGATGGCCTGTGACCAACGTATTTTCCATGGGGATCGTAAATTTTTCAAAAATTCTCCAGTTCCTTGATTTTAGACGATGTGCAATTTAATAACACTGTCCTTGGACACTGCAACGTAAATCAACCTCCAAACCGGAGGGATCGTTTTATGATTGATGCCATTCTCGTGACGAAACTCGCTCTGAGGTCATCCCTTTCGTGAAATGAATTTAAAAGCATCGCCGGAAGGATTTCGTTTGGAAAATTACTAACGGCCATAACGTCCATTCTCAGGAAGTACTTTCGAAGAGAATTGATGCTGGCTCGGATTGCAAAACTCATTTAATGCTTCTTCTGTAATGGTCAAAAACAGGCAATGTAACTACATTTTCCTTTTTTTATTAGAAGTAATTGCTTATATGTCTCTCAGTGAAAAGAAGGTTTCATAAATGAACACATCTCGAAGACTAAACGAAAAACCTTTTCATATACTTTCACTTTTGCTAATTGCAAAGGTTATTAGTTTGCCCCGATGACCTCCAAAGGTAGGTCACTATTGGCTCCAGTAAGTCCACCTAGGACTATAGGCTTCGTTGTCAAAATCTGTTTCATCACTAGTTAAAAGATTTGCTATTTAAAATCTATAATGATGGATAAAAGTAAGATCCATAATATTTAATAAAATATTAGAACATTTATAAGAATTTTTTGTATGGTGAGGGTTTACGAACTAGAATTTGGTCGTTATCGATCATTTTGGTCTGACTATCCTTGCTGTGTTGGTCTGTAGTCACTTTTCGGCAAAACGCACTCTACAATTCTCGAGGGTGTTATGGTTGAGGGTTGGGTTTCATGGTGTCGTTCAGGTTATTCTGTTTATCAGAATACTTTACAAGACGGATGGGATCCCCTAGGGATCGTTAGCATTCCACTTAAATCAAAAGCCGGAGCTTAAATCTCATCTTGGTCCTTAGGGATGGGGCTATTTTTCCATGCGAACTTACGAAAAGGGCACCATTCTCTTGTAAGTGCGTCGCCTCCAATCTTGTTAAAAGCAAAGGTTTGATGAGGCCATGGTCAAAAAAGAACCTCATTGTCTCAGACAATGTGATCCAAAAGGAAATAATAATAATATCGCACTTTTCAGTGTTGACCCTGTTCCTTAGAGTTTAATATTTACGTAATTTTTCTTTTGTAAGGTCTGCAGTTTTGAAAGTGGTTGGGCGATGTTTTGTCCCACCCAGCTTATACCCTGACAAACGGTGGCGAAATGCCCAAACTAACCGACCACCCCAGCGAGGCATAGGCAGATCGTTAACAACAAAATCAAAGAAAATCATTAGATGTTAGGAATGTCATCTTTATTTTTTGTTTCCAAGTTTTAGTTCTAATAAATCCCCTGCATTTGTTTACGCGCTACTATTTTTTCAGATTAATTAACTTTCTTTGTCGTTTGAGAGCGTTAGTTAGAAAGAATTTCCAGATTTGTTGAACAAATTTAACAGAAGATTTATTTTCCCTGCAAGACATGTCATCTACAGCAACAAAATAAAATCTTTAATTTAAAATAACCCACTCATTACATTGCAATGCTATTTCTAACGTGAAAAGTTTATCATTACATTAAAACTTTATTTCGTTCCTAGTTTAACAATCTGTTCGTAAATTCTATGTTTATTATGTTTTTCTGCTTTCATCCCATGGTGATGTCGATCTTTTCCAGTTTACTATTTGGACTGAAATTCTGAAAGTTCTATCACCCAAATTTTAAAGAAAGTCACATTTCCTGTATTTGGTGATAGATCTTATATAATTAGTCATATTCACTTCTCTTTCTGTTGTAAAATAGTGTTTTTTAATTGGTTATTTTTCCCATTTTCCCTTAAGTTGTTGTTCTTGTAATCCGTAGTCACTTTTTAAAACCTGACCACCGAGAGTGTTTTTAGCATTTTTTTAGTTTTTAGTACCGATCCAAGGAATACCCTTCAGAAAAGCTGATTATTCAGCCTAGTGTCATTGTCTCACGTTGCAGACGCATAGCCTCATCCCTTGAGCGCAACGAATATTGTATGGTAACCTTTCTTGATGTGACACAAGGGTCTCCTTCCAAATCTTAATCTTCCGCTCTTATCTAACTGAGCTTTCCGATCCGACAATACAGCTCTCTTGCCGCGGGAGTACCGCAGGGCGGTGTGCTCCGACCAATCCTCTTTTGGTCATCATCTTTTAAACTGCAGATGTTCCCGTTACACCTACCACCCTCCAGGTTGCAATTTTCTGTAGATGTATGATGGTAATCCCATGGTCACGTCCATTTCTGAAGTTGGGCAAGTATTTAATGTTAGAATATGACAATTTTGTAATTTTTTCAACTAATTTTCTCTTCTTTTTCAAGTATTTTGAGAACAATAGTCGGGCTCCACATAAATATACGACCAGAGGTCTAATTGTTGTTGTATGAAGCCAGTATTTTTAGGGTTAACCCTTTGTTTTACTACAAAATCGTTAGCCCAAACTTGTTATGTCTTCTTATTTTGTATTGTTTTGCCATTATGTCCCTTCCCGGCAAGCATATAATGTGAAATTTCACCGTATGATCTTTGGTGAAAATTTAGGCAGGCAACAATTTTGCTAGGACTGAAGGACCAAATTTTAAGATAATGCGTGTTTACCCTTGACAATAATTTGAAGAAATGGAAGGAGTCAGCGTCTTCTTTTCTCATCCCACCCAGCTTATCTTCCCGGTGTTTCGCCCCATTTAGGTTAAAAGGTATATTTTTTATAGACGGCCTAAAAATATTGGTAATAATAGATTATATTTCAGAAAATACTTTAAAAATTTTGAATACGAGTGTTTAGCCCAAAGGCTTAAAATTATAGTAACTTAGGGTGGAATTAAAATATAATATTACGACGTGTTTTTGCCAGTTTTTACTCTAAGATTTATCAGATGTTTCTTCCTGTTCCACATTTTACAATCCAACAATAACAATTGTTTCTTCTAGTACATGAAATGCACTACGGTATAAAATATATGTAAATATTAATAAAGGCCTCAATAATCAAGGTTGAAACCCAAGAAGTTTTTTCAAAACAAGCGAAATATTTATTGAACTACCTCGACGATTTAAATGCTAGTTTTTAAAACAGGATTGAATTATCGAATAGACAGACATTGAGCTATTTTATCTGTAGGGCACCTCAAGGACTATTTTGTGGCCGCACTATCTCATTCACTCATGTCCATCTGTTTTGATCAATCCCTAATTTTACAAAGAAAGTCAATATTTGAACTTTTTTCTAGTTTGGATTTGAAATAATGTTTCTGCCCGTTTGACAGCGGACCGTTACTTTTATGATCATAATAAAAACGCAATAGTTAATTTGCTCTTTGTAGTTTGGTATTTTTTTATCATTTTGGTCTGCCTACCCTGTTTTCAACTGTCAGACGCGTTTCGGCGTCGCCGGTTCAGCTTCACCTTGTTTATTGCTCTGATCTACCATTGTAAGGTGTCGAGATCAGAGCATGATCTGACAAACCAAAACAGCAAGGATAGGGTGAAAGTGATCTGTTCATCAAACCGCAGATCCCATTAGGAAAACTCAAAAATTAAGTTGCTATCGCTATATTTTTCATAGAAAAATGGCATTTGTTTTGAAAAGTTCCACTTTTAAATATCAAACCTATAAGTCTTCAATCAATTTAAAACATTAATGTTGACATAATTCTTCGTTATTTTAGCATTTTTCATCTAATAATGTTGAAGGCAAAGATTTTCACTCGCCAAAATATTAAAAAAATTTTATTATCGACAAAAGGAAAACGTCAGTCACGAAATTTTCAAGTTTTAGTACAAAACTAAACAATTTTATTGTTGCCAAATAAAATGGGGTAAGCGGAGAGAGTTACGTTAGTCGGAAGCGTTAAAAAAAATAAAAATGTATTTTTATTTATTGTCGTGAACACGTCATAACAACACAAAATATGGTAGATGGGAAAAAAGACTTTCACTCCAGTTACCGTATTCCGAAATTCCAGTTTTGCACACCTTTGAAAACAGGCATGACGGGCTTTGGAAGCGAATCCGCGTAACACGGAAGCCGAAGTTCAAATGTCATTCATTCTATGTATATTTCTCATTAAAATTTAAAGAAACTTAGAAAGTTTTTCAGAGCTTAAATGAAAGACTTGTAGATGACATTTAGTTTTTAAATGTTATTAAAGGATTGGGAAGAAAGATCAAGTTTGAGGCTTATTTTTAAGGGAGGATATTTGAAGATTTACATCCCCAGATGAAATGATACTTATAATCGACTTACTAATCACAGTTTCTGTATGAGTTAATTTTAATTTTGTCTTGCTTTAATTACCTTGCTCACTGTTACTTATCACCTTCTTTAAGGTAGTTGTAATGTACTACAAATTATTTAAAAAAAAAAAAAAAACTATGAGTTTAGATTGTTTCTGATATTGCTGATTAAATAAATCGGATTTTTATTTATATTAAAAAAAAATTAATTGGTAGTACATTACAACTACCTTAAAGTAGGTAACAAGTAAGTGAGCAAGGTAATATATACAAAATTAAAACCAAGAGTGGAGAAAACACCCATTGGTATTACTCCAATGTTACAATAATATTGTTTGTTTAATTGATACGTGTGTCATTATCACTTTCACTGTCATCACCATCACTTCCTAGGAGATCTCGCGGCCGTTGTTTCTTCAGTCGGCGGGGAGGGTTTGAGGGGATTCGTCGGGATGCGAGGTTTCTGATGTGTTGGTTTACGTTAGTTGGGAAGTTTTTATGAAATTTTTTTTAAATTTATTTATTTGTAGCCTATACATACTTGTACATAATACAAATGTGATCACAATGTATATTGTTCACCGCTCGATCACAGCACTAACACTGATGCCAGCGCTGCACCCGGAGGACGCATGCCATGAGAAGCCAGCCAGTGCTGGCACTCATTTTAATAGATTAAGGGGCAAGGAGGTCTCGTGGCCATCGTCGTTTAACGCAACGTGGTGGATTCTCGGATGGGAATATGTGGAGAGGGCTCTAGCGGTAGGGTTAGGATGGATCGATAGGTTGGTATGAAATTTTTGGAATCGGAAATGAATCAGTTCGTGGACAAAAGGAACGTTGAGGTCTTTGTGGATAGTGAGGTTAGAGACGTAAAAAGGAGTTTTGACGATTTGTCTGAGGACTTTTGATTGGAAGGACTGGATACGCTGGATATTGGATGGTTTGGCGGAACCCCACAGTTCCACACAGTTTGTCCAAAGTGGTCGCAGTAAAGTCTTGTATAAGGTCAGTTTAGTGCTGATGGTCAACCCGGATTTTGGTCCTAGTAGTCTGCGAAATTGTCCAAATCTTCTGTTCAGTTGTTGTCTTTTAAGTCTTGTTGGGGATTCCACGTCAGCCTGCTGTCAAGGTATAGACCTAGGTATTTGACTTGAGTGGAAGTCGGTATCTCTTCATTGTTGATGTATAGTGGAGGGCAAGACTGTTTTTTCAAAGTGAACGTACATTGGATGCACTTTTCTCAGTTTAATCTTGTCCTCCACTTTTTGCACCAACCTTCGATGAGCTCAAGGTGTTCTTGGATATTAGAGGTAGCATGGGCAGGATTCAAATTAGAGGACAAAATTGCGGTATCATCCGCATAGGTGGTAATGATGGTATTGGGGTGAGTAGGTAGATCAGCAGTATAGATGGTATAAAGGATAGGACCAAGGATACTCCCTTGTGGGACACCGGCTTGTATTGGCCTGATTTCAGAGAATTCGTTACCGCACCTCACTCTGAAGCAGCGGTCTGTTAGGTAGGATTTCAGGATAAGCGTTTGAGTTTATAAAGCATGCCCGGGTGCCACACCCTGTCAAAAGCTTGTGCTACATCTATAAACGCACCCAGGCAATACTCTTTGTTCTCAACAGCAGAGGAAATGGTGTCCACAACTCTAAAACCTTGTTGGGTCGTAGAATAATGTGGGCGGAAGCCGAATTGGTGAAAGGGAATAATATTATGAGTATCTAGGATAGGGATTAGTCGTTTTAAGAGGAGCCTTTCAAGGATTTTGGACATTGTAGGAAGAAGGCTGATGGGTCTGTAGGAGGATATCTGGTCGGGAGGTTTATGAGCTTTAGGAATGAGGATAACGACGGAAAATTTCCATAAGAGGGGATAATAAGTAATTCGTAGGATGGCGTTATATATGGTTATATATTTTATGAAATTTACGGTAACGGAAACGTATTTCATCTTGTACGAAAGGGATATATCTGTATGTGTAGTTTCGTTCGATACGTAAATTGGAGCATCTAGTATTTTTCGTAGTATTAAAGACTGGGCAGTTTGAATGCGATGGATGTTGGAATGTTTGGCTGAACGCCACACTTCCAGGCGGTAAGTCCAAATCGACTTATCTATGGTGTTGTAAAGCAGCCTTTTATTTTTGAGAGGTAATTTAGAACGTTTGTCAAGAAGTCGTGCAAGAACTCTATATCGTGTCATAACCTCCTGGCGTTTCAGTCGTGTGTCAGGATTCCACGTCAGGCGTTTGTCGATGTACAGTCCGAGGTACCGCACCTTGTCCTCAGTTGGAAGAGAAATATTATTTAAGAAAACAGGGTGGGAGATCTTTTTACGAAGAGTGAAGGTAATGTAGGTGGATTTGTCTGTGTTAAATTTTATCCTTTTCTTTTTACACCAAGACTCTAGTAGTAGGAGGTGTTGTTGGAGGTTTCGAGTGGAAATGACAAGGTCGGAGTTGCTAGAGAGAATTGCCGTATCGTCTGCAAATGTGAATTTGATGGTTTCTGGATGAGATGGCATGTCAGCTGTGAAAACCTGGTATAGTGTAGGGGCCAGAACGCCACCCTGAGGAACACCAGCATGGACAGGAAAATATGCAGAGAGAGAATGGCCTTCGATGTCTTGGAAGAATCGGTCAGTAAGGTAACTGTGCAGTACGAGATAGTAGGTGGATGGAAAGATGCCCTTGAGCATGGACAGCAGGCCCGAGTGCCAAACTCGAACAATTGCTTGGCTTACGTCAAGAAGGGCTCCGAAACAGTATTGTCCCATCTCAAGGGAGGATGAAATAATGTCTACCACGCAGAGACACTCCTGGACAGTTGAGTGACGGTTGCGAAAACCAAATTGATGGTCTGGGATTATGTTTTGAGAATTTAGAAACGGAAGAATTCTTTTCAATAGGTGTTTTTCTAAAATTTTACCCAAAGTAGGTAATAGACTAATTGGCCTGTATGAAGTAGTACAATGTGTTGGCTTTTTTGGCTTAGGGAACATTCGAATATAAGAGTGCTTCCAAGCTATAAGGAAGTAGGTTGTACGAAGAACACAATTAAATAGGTATGTAATGAATATGATAGCCTTTTTGGGAAGGTGTTGGGGTGGGAACGGGAGAGCAACCTTCAGCCGCTAGCGTTGACACGATAAAGAAAATGTTTTTCTCATGATCTCCAAATAATAATTTTTAAAGAATATTGATTAACAGAGGTTGAACACAATCTAATGAGAAAAACGCTTTTAGATGTTTTTTTATAATTATATTTTGATTTACTTGATTTTATAACATTGGGTAAATTATTGTAAAGTTTTATAGATTTAGGAACGAATGAATTGTCAAAGCAGTGTGCACGACACGAGAGAAAGAAAGAGATAGAGAAAGAGATAGAGAGGGAGAGAGAGAGAGAGAGAGAGAGAGAGAGAGAGTGAGAGAGAGAGAGAATGAGAGGGAGCATGGTGACTGTACTCTACGTGAAGTTTGTAAATAAATGTACACAATGTTTCTTGTTGAACTCGCTATGATGTACAATCTCTACGAAAACTTAACCCAGTACCTCTCAAGGCTGGATTTGTATCCCCACACTTTTTTTCTATATTTATGAAAATCAACGATAGAACAATGTCGCGTTTAGTCAATTTTAGAAGAGGTATTTCCAGGAGTTCATGTAAGGCCCCGGGGTGCCGGTGTTTTTGAAAAAAAAAAAACCCAATTGTAAGTATGTCGACCCGGAATTCGAACCTGAGACGTTTACCTTGCACTACTGAGTACGGTGTCAATAGCGAAACCAACAATTATGATAGGAATTAATGTAAAATCAAATGAAAAAGCTTCAAATGAAAAAGAAAAATACAATTCTGAAGTACGCTATAGATCATAAACTCTCTTGCGTAACAAGCATAGTTGTTAGCTTAGTTGATGTCCATCTTTTCGGAAGGGAAAGATAACGACAATTTAGATGGACAACCGGAAGTTTGCCGTCGTGAAAAAGACCAGGTGTAAGAAACTAATCCAATGATCGCTTTTTCCCTTTTGTCCTCAGTTAAAGCAACACCGTATTTCATCTGGACGGACGGTATGTTTATGCTGAAAAAGGCCGATATATATCACAGGGTTCGCATGTGATTAACGGTTATGCAATGCCCGGATTATTCGCGAATTGACTTTTGGCCCAAGCCCACTTTGTTATTTTCAAGTAACAAATTATAATGAAATTGTGATTGTTTTGGTTATGCTTTTGCTTTTGAGACCATAACCGTACGACTTTTCTACAAAGTAGATTGAAATTGATCTGAAGCCCTTATTATTTATGATCATAGATTCTACTTTCTGATATTTTCTATATCGTCAGGGTAAGATTGAAATGAGTTTCGACATCGTTGTAATCTGTTTGATCCTTCTGACCCAAAGTAAATCGAAGCAATATAATGTAACATGCATTTCACATAACGTACAAAACTCTCGGTCAATGGCGTAGATTATTGGGATCGATTATGAAAAGAAAAACGACCTTTTCGTCTATTGTAGGCTATTTCAAAAGGTGATTTCACACGCAAACCTTTCTAACACTGAGAATCTCAGTTTCATTGAGCCCGCGAGATTTTTCTTGCAATTAGATTATGCGATTCCGATAAGACTTTATCCTTTAATTAATCCCTCTTTGGGAAAAGACAGGTCATTAAACCCAAACCCAACTTTACTGGGTCGTGATCGTAGGGACTTTTCCTTCTAGTTTAACCACGCCCTGGTAAAAGACATGTCGGATCATGCTCTTCCTCTATGATTTAATAAGGAATAGAAAATTTAGATGTTACCGAACAAAAGAACCTTCCGGGTATCACAGGGCCAAAAACTTTTCCCCTTTGGAAAGACATATCACCAATTTACTTCAACCGTGAACGTATCAGGTGTCAAACTGTCCAAACGTCAAAGTGATCCTTTTCTAAATAATTTAAAATATTACATAAATCGAAAAATAACAGGAAAAAATAAATATTGTATGACCTTCATGTTTTCATTTTTTGTACTTTGGTCGACCTCGATAATTCCAAATGACAATAATCTCTTTGTTGCTCTTTGACACATTGGCGTAAACTGGGTCTATTACGTTGGTGCATGTAACAAAAACTGGGTTGCAAAGGAAAAAAGATCGGAACTGCCACTAAACGAACAATGACTTAACTTCAAAAATATTCCGGCGTGACGTTGTAAAAACCAGCACCAATCATTAAGCCAGTAGAACGAGAACGGGCGAATCCACAAATACAAATTTAGAAAAACTGACATTAAATAAATATTTCAAAAGAAAAAAAAAGAAAATATTCATATACATAATAATCGTTCAAAAAAACTAATGCTGAGGTAACAGAAAAATCTAAAAATATCGCAAACTATTAATAAAAGAAGATGTCTCATGATTAATCGATTAATCAACTATTTTTACTCTTCATCCTAACTTGAATTATCCCAACTTCAATAGATCCATAGAACAAGAACTAACATTTCCTTTTCCTCTCTCCTTTTCACCAAAACCACTCACACCCAACAAAGTATCCAATATTATAAGCCATTTACCACTAAAACAGATCATGGTGACCTATAAAAATCCTTAGACACCTACCTAAAAAATTTGTATGTTTTCTTACCTATATTTACAATTTTGCCCTTAGAACAACATACTTCTCATCCGGGACATTTTCGCTTATTTGGATGATTCCAAGCCTAAGGCCGGGAACACACCCGATGCAACGCCATGCGACGCTATCCGATGCTATCCGACGCAAGGTAGGTCGTACCGAAGTCCATTTTCCTATAAGGTTGTATTAGCCCCGTGCACATCTTCCCGATACTATGCAACGCTCTAATCTACTCTGCGCTCTGCGATCCCCACTGTCCAGATTTTCGTCGGGTAGCATCGAGTACAGTCGAAGACAAAAGAACCGGACACTCATATTTTTATTCAAACTACATGCATTATTGTCGTTAGATGAATTACAACATACTTATTTTAATATAAACCAAATTAACCGAGATCAAAACTTCATTAGTTTTTATTTTAAAATTTTTTTTTTAATGGTTTCGTAGAAAATTGATCAAAACACCGGAATACCACTTTTTGATATAATAAATTTAAATAGAAATTTATTACACTGTTTTGTTCATAAAATTTAACTAGCAATTTATTTCATGGTTTTGCTCATACAATTACACCATTTTCGTCGAGTAGCGTCAGAACAGGACACCCATATTTTTTGTAGTTTATTTCAAACTATGTANTATATATATATATATATATTACACAAGGTGGGCGACCAAAACCCGAGGGGTTAAATGCCAGGGAAGACTCGTACCCCATCCCTAAAAGGTCTGAGAGTTGGTCGGCTCACGTGTCCTGCATAAATCTCTTGGACTTGTTTACAAATCCCAAGATTTTGGACCATTTTATCTCGGGGAGTGATTTGGTGATGTCCGCTCCTTTCAAATCTGGGCCTAGCATACCTATCACACTCTGTGAGGTAGAGCCTTGCCGTTTCTTCTTTTATTTCGCAGAAACGACAAAAGGGATCTGGTAGAATACCCATTACGGAGAGGTGTCTTCTCAGTGGCCCGTCAGGATACCTATTAGCCTCCTAATTCCCTTCCTTGAGATAGAGGATAGCCATTTCGATTCTGCTGGTTTGATCACATTAACGAACTCTTTCGCTTGCCTATGCACGGGGGATAGATTCCATTCCTTAAGGAATTGTTTTATACGCCAGTTTTTAATACTCTCTTTCGCTGTGCTCATAGAGTTACTGGTTGTGGCCCGATAAACACACTATTAGAGCCTTCTTTGGCCAGGCTATTCGCCTCTTCATTGCCATAGTGTCCTTTATGTGCTGGTATCCAAATAAGGGTTACCTTGTTCTCAAACCTGGAAGGGATTCTATTGATAAGATCTACAGTTTCCTCCACCAGTCTAGATGTTGACAAATCTGTTTGTAATGACCTAAGACTAGCCTGACTGCTAGAAATAATTCTAATATTTTTTCCCTTGATTTTATTTTCCATAAGTGTTCTACTGCACACATTAAAGGCCCAGATTTCCGCCTGAAAAACGGAGGTGTTATTGCCAAGAGGGGAGGAGATGCTGATTCCTAATTTAGGTATGTAGATTCCGCTCCCTCTACCTTTGATAAGTGAGCCATCTCTGTAGCATATCATGGTTCTCTTCCTGGAATAACTTGGCTCAACAATTTCAGCAGAATGACAATTTTTCCCTGGACAATTTCAAAGAGTGGCCACTTTTACACTCAAAATTAATTAACAATATCCACACTTTTCACAGAATGAAATGTCTCCTTTATGCTCAAAATTAATCTAGGTTTTTGCTGTAGGACCTTAATATCAGTCAACTTTTCTTGAACATGGCGCAAAATTCTAAAATTCCGTCCATTCCGCTAGCTCGCTGGTTTTTCAAAATTAGGTGCGAGTTACTGTACCTTAATTATAACCGCACAAGAGTCAATAGTTCCGATAGGTGCTCTCTCTGCAACAGGCAGGCTCGAGATGATTGTTTTCATTTTCTAGCAGAATGCCCAGTTTTAGCGGAATTCCGAACACGGCATATACGCTTGCCCACGTTGACGAGAGAGCACCTAATCTCTTTATTAAATAACCCCGAGTCTTTAAATCTGGTAAAGTTTGCGATGGAAGCCTAGAACCACAGGAAAATGCTTGTTTTTTATTTCAATTATTAAATGTTTACTGTATATATCAGAGACACCCTGGTTATTTATATGTGCATAAATAGATATGTTGTTATTTTAGTTTACTTATATAGTTTTTTCTCTTTCTTTTGTTTATTCCTTAAGAAGAAATGTGTTTCTTGTTTATTAAAAATGTATAGTCCGACTCCGGCAAACGGTTGATAACCATTGCTTTTTGGTTATGTACAATTTTTTTTCTTTTACTCTCTTTTGTTTATCTAATAAAGTACTTTTTCATTCATTCATTCATTCATTCATCTCTGTAGCATTCTATGTTGCGATGGTCATCATCCAAACTATAATTATATTCACAAGGGGTGACTATCGAAAGTACTTTTTATCATTGATATTGTGCCTTTCTTGTATATGTTATTAAGATGTCCTTTCCAATCAAGTTTCCTATCAAGCGTCACACCAAGGAATTTGATTGAATCCGCTAACGTTAATTCTATGCTCTGAAATTTAGGGGTTTTATAATTACCTAGTGTTCTTCTCCTACTAAACATTATCAATTCCAGTTTAGCTGGATTAATTAATGTGTCGGGTAGCGCCGCATAGCGTTGCATCGGGTAGTGTGTTCCCGATTTAAGAAACCTCATAACCTTCCATCATCCTTTCTTTCAATTAATCTATTGCCTATAATGAGCAAAATCATGAAAAATCCTGCATAAACAAATTCTCCCTTCTTTCCCGCAACCTTATTCTTGACCACCAATTTGGGTTCAGAAGTTCTCAGTCCACTGTTCAGCACATCATGGAAAGGGCTATTCCTAGATCCTAGCCTTCAATCGGGTATGGCCCTCGGGGCATAAAGTTCTTCCTTTTATATACTTATATCATATATATTATCTTATTCCAAAACATCTAACTTTCGTGAATTAGTGACCCCTTTATATAAGCCAATTATTGCATACCCCAGGGAAGTATATTAGGACACATCATCTACACAATATACACCTCAGACTGCCAACAATTTTTGAAACTAGCCTTACCACCTATGCTTAAACCTACACACCCATGTCTGACTTTCACTCTTCGAAAGATAACCTCTACTCTCATGCACTATAACAGTATCTCCCTCCCTCCAGCTAATTTGGCTACGATTACCTGAGACATTGACAAACAACTTACATGTAACACACACTCTCGAACACACAGACACTTCTGACGTTTAAAAAATTGCTGGACAACCGAACAAACCTGACTCTACAAACCAAACTCATTGATATTCCTTCAGACCTTTGTACACACGGCCTGGAATGTTCAATTGCGGTTCAATCAAACGTTCCAACCTCTTAAGTAACTAATCTTTACAGTACAATATCTTTGGAACCATTTTCAATAACTTTAATATCCAATATTTCCTTGGACTAGCCAAAAACAGACTTTATATCATAAACCTTTACTCCTACACCATTCCCGACAATCCTCCCTGTCTATTAAAGCGTCACTTGCCTCGTGACTTCCTTAGTGAATTTATTTACATGCAAACTGATATCTAATTTACTTGAGTGCAGCATTTGATGCAGGTGTGGATAAATAAATGAAAAAAAGGCCTAAGTCTTCCGCGATGTTGAAGGTTCAGGGTTTTAGGTTTTTTTGACCTTTTGAGTACGATATGAAAAAGACGTAATTTGATTAAACACCATTAATGCAACTTCAATCGAAAAAACAAATGGGAAGTTCAATTGATTCATGCTTGCCTACAAAATTTCTAATAAAAGTCGAATATTCAAATAAGTCACATTATCATCGAACCACGCATATTTTTAATTGAATCTTTTTCTACTTTTATTTGAGGCCTAATCATTATTTTCTTAAGACTAAGTGCGAATTACTTTTGAAACATTGAAAAATAATCTCTTCCACTTAGGTTACTTGCAAACAACTATCATCTCTAAATTAGGAAATGCCAAAGAGCCAAAGATTAAGATTAATCATATTCATAAATGAGCTGTACCTTTTAAAAAGACTTTTATGGCCAATAAGACTAAGAGTATAGATTTTTTACCGAGTCTTCATACCGTTGTATATATTTTTTAAGAGGTTTGGTAAGAACTTTATCGGAATGTAATGATGACAATTTAAAACGTTAAACGCAGATCTTTACAAAATACCAAGGTCAAAATAAAGACTTTTTCTTTCACTTGAAAATCAAAGAAAAATATAAATCCAATACATATATTAGAAATAGGTATTATCTAGATAAATAGGATATAGGTGCCACTCCTTTCGTTTGGATTCTAAAAAAATTACCGTTTTATTTTCATATCCTCGTAATTATCTAAGTGCCTTCCTTTTAAAGCGAAAAACCATCGACCGACACTCCTCCCAGTTTCGACAATTAAAAGTCAAACTCGAACGTTGGTGTAAAAGAAAAAGTTAGCGGGTGAATTAATTAAATTGTTAATTGGTAATAAAATAAAGCAATTGGAATCAATGTTAAAATAAAATTGATTACTAGGATCGTTGAGATGAGTTGATTTGTAAGGCCAACATTTCGGCTGGAAGGAAGACTAGTCTTGAGTTCCACTCTGGAGCAAACTTCTGAAAAATTCTGAACTTGATCTGTGCTTGAACATAACCTCGATACTTTGTTCCGGCTATTTAAAGGACTGATATGTCCCTCCGGAAAGCGAGTAATGGAGTAGGGTATGCCACTAAGTCGCAGTCACCGAAAGAGTAACTACTACAACTTGTATTTGGCAATAAAAATTTGGTTATACCAGATTTATAAGTATTCAAAAAGTCGACAACCTGTGTTCCTAAGCATAACATTGCCGGGTAATATGAGATATAATATAAAAGTGGGACAGGGCGTGTATGACTAAGTCAAGAACTAAACAACGGTTTCAAGAAAAGTAAAATGGAGTTTGCAAAAACGTGTGATACCATGGATAACATAATTTATTTATCAAAAATTCCATTAATCTAACGCCATTACACAATGGGCTGAGGCATTGTCGTGTTGTACAATTGGCTTGGTCTCTGTTGACATAAATGGGGTATATTGCTCTCAAAACTGCATAAACTCTGTCTACCTGTTCACGGTAAAGCTTAGAGTCAATTGCTCGACCATCAAGAACAAGCTCGAATTAGTAAACGCCGTCGAAGTTTCTCCAAACTCTACGAACCTGGTAAATCTCCGGTTGAACTTCACATTGTCGTTCCCACCAGGATTGTTTAAACTATATCCATTTGTATTTAGTTGTTCGAAAACCTTCTCAATTTTTGGATTTTGGAAGAAAGTTTTATACAATTAACGAGTTGTTGGGATTAAAAAAAACCTTCCAAATACGCAGATTTTTATGATGGCGACCCACTGTGGCATTAACGTTCCTACTAAGGCTGACGTAAGGATCACTCTTTCAGGAAGAAAATCATAAACGACCAGTCGGCGACTTGGGTTTGTCTGCAAGGCTCAAATGTCCATTGTCAAAACGCCTGAACTAAAGGTCTAAAACTGAGGCATATATTGAAGAAGCATAGCCATCGGAGCATGTCTTTTGGGACTCCTAAGCCTTGACCCCGCAGAGGAACCCCGTGAAGTAAACAGCAAAATAATTCCTATCAAACAACTTTACAATATTTCTTTCATACTGGTATCAATTGAAATCCATGGGTTTGCTGGGATTCGACCACATATATATATGAGAAGACTATTTTTTAAGAAGAAAATCATTTCAGGAAGAAATGAAAAATAATTTGTTTTAAAATATTTGTTGATCAGGCAAATGAGAGTTAATTGTATTAATTTTTATTGTAATCGTAACTTTGTTTTATATTTAGAACTTTCGGTAAATCCACTCAGGGACCAATAATTGTTTGGTTGTTTAAAAGACTGTGTATTGTATAGCTAATTAGATGTGTAATTCATTAGTAATGATTATGTAAAGCTCAAGGAATGCAAAATGGTGAAGCCAGAGCTTTTTGCAACTGGGAAGAAAACCTCACTTAGAGCACTCTGGAGGAGTTTGCAAAATGTAGGCGCTACCAAAAGGGTAGTCATTATTCAGTGGTTGTAAGCAGTTTGGTCGGGAGGCTTCTTCCATAAGTTGCTGCTTTCAGGCGGGCCGATGGCACCAGAGCAACCCCAGACGGTTGCTCCTCAGGAAGGAGTTAGAGAAAAGAGCGGAGCTGGAGCCTCTCGGAAAAACGGTGGTTGTTGTCTGGATTCCCGGACACGTCGGCCTGAAGGGTAACGAACGCGCGGACGAGGCGACGAAAGCCGGTACGTCCCACCCCACGGATCGGACCATCGCGATCAAGCCCCCTGACGCTAAACACGCAGTTAAAACTATGATAAAAGAAAGATGGCAGCATCGTGGGCGGGGTCGTCGGAAAGGCTCTTGCGAGTCAAGAGGTAGATGGCCCTCAGAGAGTCTGAGCAGGAGACGAGGGATCGTCCTCACCCGACTGAGGATTGGCCATACGCGGTTGACACATGAGCACCTGCTTTTGGGCCAAAGCCGCGCAGGTGCCCCTTATGCAGAGAAAGGTTGCTCGATGTGTCCCACATAATAGAGGCGTGTCATGCTTGACTCCATACAGAGAGCGTGTAGGCATGGCGCCGGACTTAAGAAGAGTTCTCGAACACGGTAGCGAGTTTCAGAGTCCCCTGTTCCGCTTTTTAGGGGTAATTGGGATTTTTTATTGTGTATAGTATGTCTTATGTGTTGTGTGTCTATATGTTTTGTCTGAGTGCATGTATTTATTAGCGTGAATGGCGAAGGGTGAGGGTGAAATGTAACGTCATCATCACCCCTCGAACGTTGAGAGCGTAAGAGTGTGTGTTCGGGGTCGATGGAGGAATATTTATAAAAGTACTCCATTGACCCCAATCTGGATTAGTTTGAGTATAGGGTCGGTGAAGAATATCAAATGAGTGTACTGTATTGATGGATTTATGTGGATGAATGTATTTATTTGTATGAATGTAGTGTTTGAAAGGATAAATAGATTATAAACTTAGTTGGGGGCTGAAATGACCTAGATGTCGAAAGCTCAGTCAAAAAAAACAAAACAAAAAAACGGATTATGAAGAATAGTCAATCCTAACGAATGACCAACACTCTGAGATCTCTCTCACTCACTCTCTCTTCCATCCCTCAATTTACCACACACACACACACACATACACACACACACATACACACACACACACGCACGCACGCACGCACACGCACGCACGCGCGCACACGCACGCACGCACGCACGCATATATATATATNATATATATACACACATATAATAGAGTACAATCGTCATTCTAGTAGTACAGTAGTAGTATAGTGCACAGAAAATTGTAGGCTGTAGAGTAGTATGGTATACCATGGTATTTAATAGTTACAGTGTCAAGTAAAATACCTAGATATATGGCGTTTTTATGGGTATCAAGTAAATGTGATATAAATAATCTTAATTTGCTTTTGCATTATTTATATATTTTTTCCAGGCATGCGAGTTGGTACAAGTCACCTGTTGGACCAGTTTGGATCTGCCTAAGCTTGATGTTTTTTTGTGTCGCGAGAAGACTTTCGGTTTCATTCAATTAAGGATAGCATTATCATAATTATGCCATTAATTTCCGAATATTTGATTGCTCTATATTTTACTGTTTTTAACAAGATTTGACCACAATGTCGTTGCACCGTGCATGATTTTCCACCAAGATTAGAAAACATAATCTAGAAACGACTATGAATGAATAAAAACAAGCCTTATCCATTGTTTGGATTCCGGCCAACGGTGCAATAAACGTCTGTGAAAATCTCATTGTCTTGCACCCCACGGGATCATTATTCATGTTATTTTGCAATTGAAGGCAAGAAAAGTTACTCTGTTTAGAGTGAGGCCTTCGTGAATGATTTAAACACGAGAACTACTCTACGTGTTTTAAGCTCTGACCTCGTTGAAAGGAAGAACAAACTTTTACTTTTACCTGCGATCTTCGTTCTTCGAAATACATAAAAACTTACAGAACGATTTAACCAATTGCTTTTTCAGCATTAAAAAAAATAATACGGAACCGTTTAGCTAAGATCTAATGGCCGATTAGACTTGAGAAGTTGCAAAACGGGTTTTGCTGAAATATCACCTTCCAAAACGACATATTTCTACCGTTTTGGCATTTCAATTACAAAAAGGTCCCTTGATAGCTTGTAATTTAACTGTATTTTTAACACGGGGTTCTTCTTATTTGCCGAGGAGGTCGTGATCGAGAGGTTCGACTCTACATGTCCAAATACCCTTTGCCACAGAGTTCATCAAAATATTGAAATTTCGAAAGGGAGAGCGGGCAATTTCACCGAGACAACAAGAAGAACGTGACGCCCAAAAAAAGGTTTCTTAAATTGAGGCTTTTCGATCGTTACGGGAACATCGTTTGAACAGCTTGATTTCGTTTGTTTCGCACGCCTCTTGTCTTTGGGACTCTAAAATTGTCAGCATATAATATATAGTGTATAGTATATAATAAAATATAACTCAATCCGTCTACTTAATAATACAAATCAACAACCTATATATGCCTAATAAAAAATCCAAAATAATTTCATAAAGATAAGAATTTCGAGTAGATAAAATGGAGAAGACTACGATAAGCGAAACTTTGGGTTTTATGGATATGAGATAGTACTGACACAAATTATACAACATAATAGACACATTTTATGTACAATTAAAACCAGTGGAGAAGAAGCGCGAGGCTGGTTTTATAAAGTTGACCTGCATGTCAAACATTGGTTAATGATTTAGGACAAAAACTTTCCACCCTCCAATCTCTTTTCCCTCTCAAGGTTTCCAACAAATCCAATTAAAACAACAGAAGACAATAATGGTGTTTTTGTAATATAGCAACAAAATCCGATTGGCAAAAAAGCTCTATTTCGGCCCTCGGCTGCTTGCACACCGATCTGATTTATCGTCCCAGATGTGAAAGTAATTCTAGAAGGTATACGAAAGCCGATTGCAAGTGCCGTTGGGCCTTATCGATACTTTATACTTTTAAATTCCTATTTGTCAGCCGGCCTGTTTCCACTTTCGCCATCACACAATTTATAATAATATGTGTCATTTTTTTTAACCGAGAAAGGGGTCGCTTAAATGAATTTCTTCTGATTAATATTGATCAACGTGTATTTTTATTAACTTGATCGGCTTGCTAATTACCTAGTATCTATAATGGTTTATCTATAATAGTGGTTTTAAATTAATTTATAAATGAATCCAATTCAGTCGTACTTGTCGTGTTAAGTTAATTAAGATCATGATGTTAAAATGAATCAGTTTAAGACAGAGATAGAATGGTAGAGAATGAGGAAGAATAAGAGACAGACAAACAAAAGAACTGCACCAAAGACTAGCAGCTGTATGAGATACCTTGGAATAACAAATATAAATGTGAGAAGAGAGAGAAACAAACTGAGTCAGACAAATAGAGAGATAGAGATAGATAGATAAAGGTAGAGAGATTGTATGAGGTGAAATGGGAGAAAGAGAGAGAGAGAGATAGAGATAGACAGATAGATAGAGAGAGATAGAGAGATAGAGAGAAAGAGAGAGAGATAGAGATAGATAGATAGATAGATAGAGAGAGAGAGAAAGAGAGAGAGAGAGAGAGAAAAAAGAGAGAGATAGAGAGAGAGATAGATAGATAGATACATAGATAGAGAGAGAGAAAGAGAGAGATATAGATAGATAGATAGATAGATAGATAGATAGATAGATAGATAGATAGATAGATAGACAGAGAGAGAGAGAGAGAAAAAGATAGAGAGAGAGAGAGAAAAAGAGAGAGATAGAGATAGAGATAGAGAGATAGAGAGAGAGATAGATAGATAGAGATAGATAGATAGATAGATAGATAGATAGATAGATAGATAGAAAGATAGATAGATAGATAGATAGATAGATAGATAGATAGAGAGAGAGAGAGAGAGAGAGAGAGAGAGAGAGATAGAGAGGGAGAGAGAAAAAGATATATATATATATATAGAGAGAGAGAGTGAGAGAGAGGGAGAGAGTGAGAGAGAGAGAGAGTAATGCACAAAAATTAATATTACATATATTACATGATAAAATGTAGGTAGATAGATAAAGATAAATAATAAGAGAGAGGGAGAGAGAGAGAGAGTGCGAGGGACGTAGGGTAATAAAAAAGTTGTTGATATCTGATTGATAATAGAGATCTATAAAGATCAGATCGTATACGTATTCACACATTCATAAAGTGTATATATATATATATATATATATATGTCAGTGGGTGCTCTCATGGGCGTGGTTTTAATATATAGAAAAACATAGCCTGACTTGAAAATAAATATAGATTTAATTACGATAATAAATAGATATTTAGATTGAGCTGTTAAGTTTAAAATGTGAACAGAAGAATACCGAATATGGAAAGAGTGTGCGAGCGAAAGAAAGAGATACATGTAATAGATAGTAATACTTGCAAAAATCGTACTGCGAAATTTGTGAAAACCGCATTCCAAAATTAATTTAATTCAACCAGTTTTGCTTCGATATTAAGTGGGAATCAAGTGTGTTAATCAATGAAACCGACCAATCCTAGTAATTTGTTTTAATTGTAGCGTTCACAGAGTGATTTATTTTTTCTCATAGTAAAAGTGAATTTTTATTTTCCACGATATATCAATAACTGTAAGAACAGGATTCTATCGGATAGTATATTTAAGAAGATCGATAGAAGATCCTAGGGCAAGTCGAATTTTAACAAGTTTCGGACTATTTGCTCTAGATGAGAGTCATTTTTTAATTAAGAAAACCAACTTGTTAACAGAAAGTGAAAGCGCTTCAGATGGGTAGCCTCGAGAGTCATTGGTTTAAAGCCCGTGGGTCAAACGTAAAATGTACTTTGCCCACAGTTTGCGAAATAGGGCAAATCCCCTCGAGACCGTATGTGAAATTCCCACATGTCCGTTCAATTCCCTCGGCTACTGAGATTATGTTTACATTCCTGTAGGTACACCCCTGTGTAAAGAAAAGACGATTGTGATTTAACTGATTTAATAACTTTAATTACGCATAATTTTATAAATGGATATTTTTTTTATTTCAGTCTAAAAATGGCAATTTTCTTTGTTAACAGTACCCCTTCAAATTTTAAGGCTAAAATTGGTGACTTATTCGGTGTCCTAAATTCGATCACTCAATCCGTGGGAAAAATGTTTTCTGTGTTAAATGATATTGCGTTAAACGTTTCAGTTTCTCCATGATTCGATTTTTTTCTGTACCCAGTTACAAACTTCTAATTACAGATCCATAGATTAAGCTGGGCCTTTATAAAATAGACTTCTATTTTATAAATCATAACATATTTTAATTTGTAAATTATATTTTTGAAAAATTAAAATAAAATATGAATTTTATGACTTGTCTGTATCAACCTACTTTCTCATCATTATTCTCCTAGAGACTGAGATGCTTCCTGTAATACAATTCACGATGCAACTTAATAATGACTGACTATCCAATCAGTGTTAGTTAGGAGAAACGCTTAGCAAAGAAACCTTCTTGGCCAATGGGAAATGGAGAATCATTAGTAAGACCTGTTGCATGCCATTGGAGCGCACTCGACATTGCAATTTTTTGACAAAGATCTTACCAGGCCCCAGAAATATAACTAGAGGAAGCAGCTAACAGGGCAAGATCAGCTCGGTTTACTATCTACAGGAACCTGACTCATTCATACTGTGAAGTGCTGTGCACCTGATGTGCCTAAAGTCGGAAATTGTTTTCATTATCTCCTTCATATTAAAATCAAGAGAGGAGTTATTCGACAATGTTAAACTTAACTGAGAGAAGAAAGCTTGATGTGGGGCGCTAGGTAAAGATAAGACCCACTGAAAATGACAAGCATACAATAAATTAGATTTGTTAAAAAACACTTTTTTTCAGTACAAAATCTTCTTAGGCTGAAGTTGTTTTAAGGTATATTATTGGATTTAGTGTATCACAGTAAAAGTATTGATCCCTATACTTAATTAATTCAACCTTATCCCAGACCACCAATTTGTTTTTTGCTGTAAACATTCCATATCTTAGCAGGTACTTTGCGTTGTGGACTACATATCCTCATCCTTAAAATGTAAAGAATATTGCAACAAGCATTGGACAGCATGAGGGTCTCCTACACAAATTAAAGTTCGTCTTTCCTATACATAACCCTACCTTATAAATAATCCTTCGCTTTTTCCTCACGGCACAATTCTTACGAGTTCGCCAAGGTTCGTCCGAATACGGTCTTATGGGAGATCATCGCAAACATCCCAACTACACCTTCTACCCTTTTTGCATCCTTTGCAGACGGCACAAACATGCCTTCCTCTGATCCCTGTTCGGCAATAGTCTCGGAGGAGCTCTAGGCACACGTCTAAGGAATAGCAAAATTGAGCAAACTTTGGAGGATAAAAATGAATGAAATCAAATGCACCCATGTTACACCTTCAGAAGCAACACCCCTCACACAATATTTCTCAACATTATTCCTATCCCTAAAACCGACTGTGTACGATACTTTGGGTTCCTCTTGACACACCTTTAACGTGGGATCGTCACATAATATCATCATCATCGTCACATCATAATAAAAAACCAGGAAGTGAACATATGCTTCGGACTTCTTCATAAACTGGATGAAATCTAACAGAAATGGTGAAGGTGGGGAGAGTAGGTATATCCACTTTTTGTAAATGATGGCTCTAGTCATAAATTGGTGTTTAAAACGATCCGGATTTCGAGCATTAAATTCATCATTAAATAATTACAATTAATTAAGGTTTTTAGTCGAGATGAAAAAAAGGTTATTGGCACGAGCGGGATTCGAACCCACAATCTTCAGCTCGATACGCCGCTGCTCTACCACTTGAACTATCGTGACCTCGATCCACTCGGACATCAACTTCCTATCTCAACCTCACCTTATGAGTTTCCCTCCTTTTTGCCATTTTTCAAATGTGTAATCGGTTTGGATTTCATCTCGACTAAAAACCTTAATTAATTGTAATGATTTAATTGGTCAAGCGGACCACGAAATTAGTGAATTTAAAGAATTAATATGAAGTACACTTCACTAAAGCTCTCCGTGGCCATTTCAATAGTCGTCGAGAATCCAAACCGATTACACGACATTTGAAAAATGGCAAAAAGGAGGGAAACTCATAAGGTGAGGTTGAGATAAGTTGATGTCTGAGTGGATCGAGGTCACGATAGTTCAAGTGGTAGAGCAGCGGCGTATCGAGCTGAAGATTGTGGGTTCGAATCCCGCTCGTGCCAATAACCTTTTTTTCATCTCGACTAAAAACCTTAATTAATTGTAATTATTTAATTGGTCAAGCGGACCACGAAATTAGTGAATCTATCGATAAATATTTCTTGACATCTACTGTTTTTCGCCAAGGTTTTGATTTTTTATAATTCTTTTTTATAATTAGCAGATGTTAATGGGCGTTTATTTAATGTAAATAAATTAATCATATAATTAAGTTTCACGTTAAATTCTCCACTCACCCCAACCTCTTTAAAATAAAAAAAATGTATTATTATACAGATGATAATAAATATTTTATTAGAAAAAGTGTAGCACAGTATAACATATATTTTTTATACTTGTTCTTGTGTCAGTTTTTTACATTGGGATGGTCAATGTTGCTAATAATATTTTATGGTTTCTGCTAAACGTTCAGGTTTTGACACTGATAAAATATACGTTTAAAATTATGCGAAAAAAATGGGAAATAGGTTTAATCCGAGAGTTGTGTAAATTCCTTTCAGATTGTGGCAACCAAAACATTTTCCTTTCCAAAAGGTAGATTGGGGATGAGGCCAGGAAGACAGAAACAACATTTATTTTCTTGTCGAGCTTTCGGCAGAATGTATCGCCTTCATCAGGACTTCGAAAAAAAAAAATCGTTATATTATATGAACAGGTCCTGTGTGAATAACGGATAGCCAGTAGAACGAAGGTAATAAATATTAAATTCACTAGTTTCGTGGTCCGCTTGATCTTACAATTAATTAAGGTTTTGGCCATTTCATTTGTCGCCGAGAATCAAATTGATTACACGACATTTGAAATAAGGCAAAAAGGAGGGAAAATTCAAAAGGTGTAGTTGAGATGGGAGGTTGGTGTCCGAGTGGATCGAGGTCACGATAGCTCAAGTGGTAGAGCAGCGGCGTATCAAGCCGAAGATCGTGGGTTCGAATCCCGCTCGTGCCATTGACTTTTTATCTCAACTGAAAATCTTAATTAATTGTAATAAATATTTATTACCTTCGTTTATCAAAGGTGGGTTATACCGGCTATCCGTTATCCACACATGTACCTGTTCATATAGTATAACGATTTTTTTTTCGAAATCCTGATGAAGACGATGTATTCTGCCGAAAGCTCGACAAGAAAATAAATGTTGTTTCTGTCTTCCTGGCCTCATCCCCAATCTACCTTTTGGAAAGAAAAATATATTTTAACTGAGAAGGCTGATCAATCACCAAAGAAAAGACAAAACATTTTCGATAAAAGGGATTTGTTTAGACGACTCGACATCTGCTCTGGGGCACCGCGGTCCAAATTCTCGATCCGGTTGCGCAAGGCGCCATGTCGAGCCCTCCCTGCATCCTCGAAGTAAACTAAAAATGAGCGAATCTACGATAAAAGGGTACGTGTCGGATGGACATTAGAAATGTCATGGTCAGAAGGGCAAATGAGGTCAGCCGGGTTGAGAGCTGGCTCGAAGAGAAACCGCCTCTTGCACAAAAGTTACGATTATTTCGAATCCATGTCGGCCCGTAAAAAGTCGTCTGTTTTTCCCTTTCCGCGAAGAGGTGAAATTTGTGAAATGGGCGGTGGCGGATCGAAATGTCAGGCGTGTAAACAACACGTTATGAATTGCTTAATCGGTCAATTAACAGAGCCGATAGGTTCTAAATTAAACCAGTTCAGTAAGTGGGGAAAAGAGTGCATCTCGCCGTTTATTAAAAACGTGCGAATCTAGACCAGGCTTAATTAGAACTTTTTGCACAATCTACTTTGCCAGTTTGAACGGTGGGGACAGAACCGAAGTGCATTTTTATTTTTCAGTCCAAAACGCAATAACGTCATGCAAAATAACAAAAACCCTGATATATCCTGTTTGCCCATTAGATTAATGATACATGATAAAAATTACACATTTAAGTTTTTATCTACTCTCATACATTCCCTCGTATTTTGTTCAAAAATGTACTACACTTCTCTTTTTCAAGGTGACTCAAAACCTGACTGTTTACTTTCAAATTAATTATCGGTTTATTCTTAACCCATGAAAACAGGACAGTATGTGTGACCGATAAAAGGAATCTGTGGCAATACATTGCAGACGATTACTTTAATTGCTGCCCCAAAATGAATCAACTATGCATATAAAGGAGAATTACAAGGTGTAGCGATGGTTTTTCGAAAAACAGTTTACCCTCAATATTTTTGGTTACTTCTACTTTTATTCCATGGATTTAATTTTGATACGCATTTATTTTTTCAAGAGAAGCTGTACATTCTGTTGTAAACATCAAATCTAAAATTTTATGATATTTTCCTTCAAAACGAGGGGCTAAAACCACTCAAAATCTATTTGATCTATTACAATCCAACTTTTTGGTTTTATTTTTCTTAAAGCAAAAGCTTTAAAAAACATAACGGATAGCAACCTAAAAATTTGGTAACAAACCTAAAATTTTGGTAATATCCTACATCTTTTAGGTGCTATTTGAACAGCTTCTCGAAAAATAGGTACACAAGTTGTTTCTAAGATAATAAATTTGTTTATACCATATTATAAGTGTATGTTGAAAATGCTAGAAGATTATTAGCCCTTTTTTAATTATTAAACAAAAATGAAAACCTAATCAACAACAATGCGGCCAAAAACAGATACGTTGTTACTTATTTTTTGAAAAGTAAATGATAAATGTGGTAATTTCAGTTAATGTCTTTAACATTATCAAATTTTGGTGGGGGTATGTCATAAATTACATCAAAGTACGTTATGTATTTTTCTTAAACACTTTGTAAATGCTGTAACACTTTCTGCTGTAATAGATATAATATATAATATATTTGTTGTACTTTTAATCCATATTGAAGATACTGGATGTATTAAACGAAAAATGTGACCGAACTAACAGCAATGATCCCAATAATAGATTCTTAAGTTATTACTTATTTAAAAAAAACATTAAAAGGTTAGCAATTGGGTTTCAGTTAGTTCATATAACATCATCAAATTTTGATGGGCGGAATGGCCGACAGGCTTGATCCTCGGCCCACCGACGCTGACATTTTCTATCATGTTTTTTATTTCATTTTTGGATCAAGTCCGGAGCCTCGGATGTCTCGGCCTTAGCTGCCACGTCCGCCTTTTCATTACCCTCCATGTATCTATGTCTACGGGTTCCCCGAAGCAACCACCGTTTTGTCAAGAAGCTCCAGTTCATGGTACCTCTCTAACAAGAGGACAACCGCTGAGGGAGTCGGTGCAGAGTAGATAGCAGAGCCAACAACGTCTCGAATCACCCCAAGCACGCGTAAAATTGCATATAATTCTGCCACAGCCTCACCTGTCCTAAACCCGTCTGTGAAGGTGTGTCGATACCGGCTACCTTTATCTAATTATAAGTTCCCAGAACTTAGCTCGGTACAAGTATGGCGGAGTAGGCAACTTGGCTAACACGGCGAGATCGTCCCGGAAGATTACTGCCGGAAGGACCCAGGGCGGATTCGGTCGGTTGCCCAGCTCGAGTTTCGTCTCAACCCTGCCCTCCAAGATTAACCATAGGGTCTCGTCTGGGACAGAAGTCGCTCGTTTATTTTGCTCTAGTGGCATCTAAAGATCTTACCCGAAAAACGGATGTCTTGGTTGAGCCACGAATCCCGCCGCGTAGCTGAGGATAAGCTGTTCTATCTGAAGTTCGGGTCGCAGCACAGGCTGACAAGGACTTGTTCTACAGGACATCGGAGACCGCCTTGAAGGAGCTAATAGTAGAGCCTATCCAGCCTCCAGGCGCATTTTTCGGACTGAAAAGGTCAACCATAAAACCAGGTCAAGCGCAGCAGCGACTTAAATATTTTCAGGAGGGTGTGGGTTCGCCACTCGAAGTGAACGACTTATATAATAATGTTACCACTTTCCTTCAAGGTGTGACTGTCAGCTTAACTTGTGATCAAACACTTATCCCTCAGGTAATTGGTTGAATTGTTTAAAGTTCTGTAATATGTTTTATGCAGTAATTGTGCAAAATAAAGCCAACAACTTAAAAAAAACCTTAGCAACTATTTCTACATCCAATTAGAACCTTAACAAATTTTGAAAAATGATAGTTTTGTTATGCAAGACAAGAAGGAAAGCAATGTGATCACACGCAACAACACAGGCGATCTCACAAATCCAAAACCGTTGATAACAAATTACCTGTTTTGTAATTATTTTTGTTCTTAAGTACATCGTAAAAGGCCTACAACTAAAACTACAGAAAAATCCTCTTAAACCAAAAACGGGGCAGATTGTTTTCCCTCATTCTTTTTTTTTTGTAATTGAAGATCAACTAATTTGATTTATTTTTGTATAGGTATATAAATCGGACAGGGCTTTTGCTGTGCCTCATAAGTTACATTAAGATTAGTATAAGTCAAAGTTTTTCTCCTATCTTTCCTAGGTCTCAGCCTTTATGCTGAAGAGTAAATGTATTATTTCCCCTTTTTTTTAAATCCATTTATATACTATATAAATTATATTTCCCTATACATAGGCAGAGATGGGGAAATAAAAGGAATAATTTGTTAATGCCACAGTAATTATAAGTTTAATGTTCTTCTAATCATAAGTTTATATCCTGCAAACGGATTTTTACAACCAAATTCTATATAATCAAAACTCATTCGTAATTGTATGGCGTTGTATTAAATTTAAGTGATTGAGTTCTTGTTTGCAAAGATGATAACAACAAAGTCTTATATCTTAATATTGGCTTATGTTTTATTGGGATTTGACAATCCCTGTCCTGAAAAGAATTCCTACAAGAAAATCCAGTTCTTTTCTTTGCCGCTAGCCCTAGCTGGGACATCTTAATTTGTCGTTCATGCGAACCGACTTTAGTGTCTTGTTTTTAAACATTCGTGACCCGAGGATATTTACGGTTTTATCAGTTTAAACGGTCGTTTCGCAATTCCACACGAAAGCCACGACCACCCTGTGCCGAGAGCTTATTTCAACTGGGCCGAAAGTCTTCGAAGGGTGTCCGGTTTCGAGAGATAGTCACTGACCGACATGCGTTTAACCGGCTGACTTAAGCTACTGGAATCGCCTGAAGCAATAACTTACACAAACCGATGTGCATTTCGAGACCAGAAGCAAGAAATCGACATTGTTTCGCTTTCTTCTTCGACCCTTCTGAATATGTACTTTAATTTTCTTTCTGGAATCCATTATGAAACCTGATTCACTCAAGATTTTAAAATTGCGCTATATTTGTTGTATTATTGCTCCTTCTCATTCTCCAAACTTGAAAATTACAAAACTGCAATAAACAGTAATTAATATAATATTGCAATACATTTAGAACTATGATTTTTAGGTGCCTTACTTCATTTTAGAGGTAATTCACAGAAAATAAAAGAATCAGTAAGTTGGGAAGAATACATAATGTACAGTTTTTCACACGTAAATAAATATATATATTTACTAAATTCACTAATTTCGTGGTCCGCTTGACCAATTAATACTATACAATTAATTAAGGTTTTTAGCTGATATGAAAAAAAGCTAATGGCACGGGAGGGATTCGAACCCACGACCTTCGGCTTGATACGCCGCTGCTCTACCACCTGAGCTATCGTGACCTCGATCCACTCGGACGTCAACTCCCCATCTCAACCCCACATTATGAGTTTTCCCTCCTTTTGTCATTTTTCAAATGTCGAGTAATCAGTTTGGATTCTCGACGACAATTGAAATGGCGACGGAGAGCTTTAGTGAAGTGTACTTCATTTTAATTCATTAAATTCACTAATTTCGTGTTCCGCTTGACCAATTAATACTATACAATTAATTAAGGTTTTTAGTTGAGATGAAAAAAGCTAATGGCACGAGAGGGATTCGAACCCACGACCTTCGGCTTGATACGCCGCTGCTCTACCACCTGAGCTATCATGACCTCGACTAAAATAAAAGTTATAGCCTACGCAATAAAAAGAAAAAACAGGAGAAACAACAACTGCCAAAATGCGAAAGAGAACAGAAAAACAGGTTATACAAAAGAAATCAAAAATTAAACTCATTAATTAATTCATATCTGTAATTCCATGCATACCTAGCGTATCGAATTAAGGTCCGCGAATTTGAGCCACTCAAAAACCGTAACAGGTCAACCCTGGGGAGAGTGAAACATCCGAGATGCAACAACCGAATCTCACCCAGGACTGAGCACTCCGCCAAGAAGTGGGATACAGTTTCAATAGAGCGCGAATTACACAAAGAACAGATTCCTAATTCCCCTCTGATCCAAACAGCCGAGTTTAAGTGCAAAACCTCACTTCTTAGCTTAAATAGCCATCGCAACTCATTGAGACAAAGACCGTCAAAATTATCTTCATGCAGGTCGAACAATGCAGGAGAAATTTGTACCTCCTTGTAAAGTGTGAGATGTGTAGATGCTTGGACACGTGACGTTGTTTATTAATTTGATTAATGAGAATTGAAAAATGATTATGCCAGTCACAGAGGTTGTCTAAGGACATGAGGAAGGGCAAGTTGTACTTTTCAAACAAATATTTCCAGTGAGCGAACCATGAAATATTTGTCTTTATGACCACCAACGATGTTATTTTTGTGTATCTGGTATCGGGAGACATCAGAACTTTCACAATATAGGAGTAGTGAAGCTTAAGTGTATACACCAAAATTAAATCCAAGTTGGTTTCTGAATATAATATATAGTTTGGTGTACCAGATGTCAATGTGAACAACTTTCTTACTAAAAAACGTTGCACTTTTTCTATTGCTTCAAACCTCTGGTATCCCCACATTTGACAGCCATAGCACAGAATTGCACGACTTATCGCCTTAAAAATATTATACTTGACTTTAATAGGGATAGTTTCTATGAGTAGGAAGGCTGACCATGTGTTATTTAGACCTAATTTAGCCACTGACGCTTTCCAAGAGAAGTGCTTTGTCCAAGAGAGTCTCGGGGTAAATATATGTCGGAATGTAAGAAATTAATAAACCAAAATGCATCCTTAATGGATGAAAAGAGGTTATAGACTTTTCTTAGCTTAATAATAAAAAAAGCAATATACTGTTATTAATATTTTAAATATAGAAATTAGGGGTTTTGTGTCGGTTATGATGAACATGTCTTGTTAGAAAGTATATTAAAGATAAAACAAATACTCCAAACAATGTAATTCTGACTGGAAAGGGCTGCTGTCTTTCTAGACTTCAAGGAGTGATATTGGGAAAAGATAAGAGGTTGTGTGTGAGGATTAGTATAGGATTGGATGTAATGTAGACTTTTTTGAAGCTGGATCTTCGAACTTCTTTTATAAAGATTTATTGAGACATTTAAGTCGGTAAAAATCGTGGCTCCAGTACCTATGAGGTGGCGTTGGTCTGATTTTATGCAAAATTTACATTCGTATAACGTTATTTCGAAGTGTTAACACTGAACAAAATAATGTTAAAAAAGTGTTTTTTTCGACAGAAAAGTGGTTAATTTATCAAAACATCATATCTAGGCATCGCATTAAGATAAAAACTACGGTCGATCTCATTCTACTCAAATTTTAATGCTGGAAAATTTTTTTTCTTCGATACGTATTTTGAGACATTTGACAAAAAAAATCTTAAAAACACGGTTTTTAGAGGTTTTTCTCATAGAAGGCTTCATTTGAGGACCTACGTTAAGAGCTTTTTTGTTCAGCATGAAATTTTCTATAAATCCTTAAAGTAACTTTGTTTCGTTTGTGCTCACTATACTTAAAATATATAACTGCGTAAAGTATTAGAAACTATCTACCTAATCGCGTAGATTGTTTTTAAGTCATTGTTAAACTTATTAAGAAGAAAATTGTATGTTAGTAATAGTTTTTAATTATATAGTTTTGTACAAATTGCCAATCTGAAAACGCGTTATGTTTTTTGTTTTCGGCGTGCCCCCGAAAATTGAAAGATTGCCTGGTTGTTTAAAAAAAAGGATCCAGTTTAATTACCGGAATTATTCCAGCGGATGGAAATATGAGAAGGATCTCCAGAGGCCGGACTGTGCGTTTACGACGGGTTCCACAGCCTGGACATTATCCTTGTAATTATGTTGCAAAACGTAGCCCTCCTCGGGGACTTGAAAGGGGCGCTTTTTTTGTGTAAATGTGTTCTCATTTTGGACGATAGTTAGCACGGGTAAATGGCCAATTGCATAATGTTTAATTGAAACTAATTGACGGCCCTTTCATTATGCGTTGTCGTCTAAGAATACCCTAGAAAATGTCACTGACAATTAACCGATTATTTAATAAGCCTTTTTATGTAAGACAAATTGGGGAATCTGAAAATTAAACGAAATTGCGTTAAAACCGGTTACCACTACCTTTATGAAGAATGTACAATTTTATTTTTAACCAATAGTAGACGTTTTTGGATAACTTACACTCATTTAAGTTCATCGCTCACGAACTCTTTACGTTGTAACCAACTGTAGTCAATAAAGCAGAACTTTGCAATATTCAGCGAACTATTTTCAAAGATATTATCCAAATTATGCCTTTGTGATTTTTCCACTGTTTCCGCTGTGGGGAATATGTAAAAACAAACAGATACACAAAATTTGAAAACTTTACTGTGGAAAAACATGGGGGAAATCTGAAATCTGCTGGAACCAAAAGCTTTTTGCATTTACTAAACAATAATACATTATGAGGTTCCATCACAAAGAGGTACAAACTTTAAAAGAAATACTGACGAAGGGAGATGAAAAAGGTAACTCGAGATGTAAGTGAGTGAATGAGAAGAGAGAGAAAGAGAGAAATAGAGAAGAAATCACAAAGAGGTACAAACTTTAAAAGAAATACTGACGAAGGAAGATGAAAAAGGTAACTCGAGGTGTAAGTGAGTGAATGAGAAGAGAGAGAAAGAGAGAGAGAGAGAGAGAGAGAGAGAGAGAGAAAGAGAGAGAAATAGAGAAGAAATGGTAAAGAACAGGGTGAGAGACAGGCGAAACAATCAAGATTGAATTATTTATTTTACACTTGTAGGATACCTAAAATTAAAATGAAAAATTATGTAAAATTAAATTTATTATATTTAGTGATCTATTGACCAAATTACTTCTTTCAATTAATTAATCCTTTTATGTAAGGTTTTGGTCGAAATGAAAAATTCAGTGCCACGAGAAGGATTCGAACCCGCGACTTTCGGCTAAAATACGCCGTTGCTCTACCCCTTGAGCTATCGTGACTTCGATCCACTCGGATACCAACTCCCCATTTCAATCTACAACCTTTCGAATTGAAAACTGGCAGAAAGGAGGGAAAATTCGAAAGGTTGTAGTTTGAGATGGGGAGTTGGTGTCCGAGTGGACCGAAGTCACGATAGCTCAAGTGGTAGAGCAGCGGCGTATTTAGCCGAAGGTCTTGGGTTCGAATCCCGCTCATGGCACTGACTTTTTCATTTCAAGCAAAACCTTACATAAAAGGTAAAATTAAACATCAAAATAAAGGATTCTTCTTTTATATACCTATTGTATAAACAATTTCTTAACTAAATAGGATTTTTTTTATTCATTAGTCTTTATTTAATTTATAATATACAGTACCTATGTATAAGTGCAATTAATTTTTAAAATTAAAGACAGGCTGTTTGGTTATATTAACCGTCAAGAAGATTAAATTATTTTATAATTTGTTAGAACAATTATTTCATAGCTACTATAGTTATAGATATCCTTCATGAATGTGTAAATTATACCTGGTTGTCGATCGTTGTGTACTCTGTTTAAGGGAGTATCGTGCTTCCAGTCAAGAAAAGCGTTGACTTATTTAGTTGAAATCTATTCTTCCAGCCAATTACAAAAGCTGAATTGGTTTTTTGCCGTTCGATAACGCGGAAAACGACGTTCTGGCGAAAGATCTAAAGCAAGAATAATTTATTTAACGTAAAAAGCCGAGAACAACCGGGAAAGTGTAGAAAAAGGTTTAAAAAAAGCACGTCACCAGTGTACGTGCCCATGGGTGTCCGATTGTCCAGTGTTCTACACGTGCATTCGAAACGCGACTTTTCTCAACTTGGTGCAACTAAATCAAGTGTCAACAGAAACAGACCGGAAAGAGGTCGGACACGTATGAAACGAGGAAAAGTTCTAACTTTATTACAACCTTTCTTTCATTCATACATTCTCAGAAAAAAAGCGATTAGATTTTATTTTAAACCAATGTTCTTCGCGTTTCTGTCTTACCAAACGTTTTCCGACCCTTTGTCTGCAACCGTTTTAGAAACGTTTGTATGTTAATGCAAAAAAGCGGCGGAACATAGATAACATGATGCACCGATGCAGACAATGGATCAAGGATCGATGAACCGATTGGACCAAGGACATTCAGCCTCCTCCGAAGTCAAACAAGTGCATAATCCTATCAGTGACGAGTATCTTCAAACGTCTAAGAATGACTTAAGGTTTAATTTACGCGGTTTTGACATTGAACGAGTGATATATCAAGGATACATCAAGAAGATGGAGAGAATATAATTGGTAATATATTTCAGGCATAGTACACGCAAATTTTTACACATTTCGTTTACATTATTCATATTAAAATGGACAGTAGAACAGTATGACTCATGGCTAAAATTAAACCAGTAAAATGTGAAATATTACCACCTCGGTGTCCTCGATGTCTTAAGAGAATGAAGTTTTTCGAGAAAGATACCATCTTCGTAGAGTAGAGAAGCAACTCACTTCATCTTCAGCTTTGAAAACAAAGCACGGAAACAGTAGTTTAGTTCCTTCCAATTTTTTCGCGAGTTCGCTGGTAGAAGTTTTATGTAAAACTTTAACGAAAAATGTTTTATGAAAATTAAATCAAACATAATCTTATTAGAAGAAAATATGCAAGACCATCTATAGGCCCAGAACCTAATATTGGGATAACAAATTCTAACATACTACTCCATCTCAGAATGGTTCCATACAAAACAAAAATGGACGACCTACAGCAGTGCCAGACAGTAAACCAATGGTTAAAGAACAGGAAATACATAATGGAGTAAAATTAAAGGGAGTGATAGGCTGACTTGAATCACTCACGTGATGGACGGACTAAAAACAACTAACAAAGAAGAAATACAAAACTAGGTTAAAAACCTAGCATAACAATGGTTACAATCCCAATAATTAGAAAACTTGTAAACAAAAAACAGTAAACAACACCTTATACGAAAACAGACATAAACTGGGCCAAATTCACATAAATAAGGAAAGAAACATACAAAATAACAAAAATTTAGGCCTAAAGTATGCACTGAAGAAAACATACAAAATTAGAAAACTACTGAAGCAAAATGCTAAGACTTGCCATCTAGAAGAAAACGGTGTACAGATCATATTTTAATCACATCTTAAAACAACACAAAATTATATCTTATACAAAACTATCACAAACAAGAAAAACTGATATAGTTTTATTATAAAAAAATAAATAATAAAAATAAGTATACCATTACACTTTCGACAAAGCATTACATTCAAAAGCAGCACACTTACTTAAACCATATATCTCTGAGATAAGAAAATGACTTTTATTTACAGATTGAAGTTATAATGTAGCTAATAAAGTTAACGTAGAAAAATAAATTTTACAATAATACCAATTCGTCACATTCAGTATTCCATTCAAAATGAACTGAAGAGCACATTTTTCCGATCAACATCGAGTTATGTATGACAGCTTGATAGTGGTCGTATAGGGTGTCGTGCAGTCAAATTGTACTCCCATTAATTTCCTTATCGCCTCAAAGTACATTACAAAACAATTATTCTTGTTGTTCGCAATATGAGGAGATATCAGTTGCTGTTCCATCAAGAAGAAACCAGCAGTGTAATTTTGACGAGGTGCTGAATATTTTACTATATGTTTGTGAAAATCCGAATTCCTCCCTCCGAAATGTTGTAAGGGCTTTAGGTTTTTCAAAAAATAAAATTACAGATGTACTAGAGATATAGAGAGGATAGAGAAGGACCAGAAATACTCATAACATTTCTACTAAATAATAATTCTATATTTACAAAAGAGTTATGAGGTAACTTCTTTGGAATCACGAGTGTCAACCATTTCACCAGCTCCAAGTTCAAGAATCAAAGCTTTTTTGTCAATAAAGTAATCCCTGTACCACATGATGTGCGCTTTCTTCTCTTCAGCAGTGAGCCAATGGTTACGTGACAGACCGACACAAACGAGGTCCATGAAATTTCTTATCGGTCCTCTGTCGGGGCACCATCCTTCTAGGTGATTTTCAAGGAAGACGTGATCTTCAAAGGACACTTTCTTCTCCTCGTCTAATCCTAACAATAATTTATATTTTATTTTTGTTTAACATGGTTACATTTTAACCAACCTTGTTCGTTATCTATTGGAAATTTCCAAAGAATGCCCCTCTCTGTCCAGATCATCATCTGCTCCCAATAATTTGTAGGTGGGTGCGTTATAGCCATTTTTCGCTCTCTTGATTTGCACTTCTCCCAAGTCGACATGACAGGGATGTTTTTATTGTCATTATCAACTTGGAACCAATTGAGTGGTGCAGCACCAAAAATATTCACCCTAGGCATACTAAATAATACAATTATTTAATAAAAAGTTAACAATTTGTTATATGAGAAAAACAATATACTTACTTGGCAGAAAATTCTCTCGGCGGTCTTAAGCTTTTTTCTCTAAGAGCATCACGTACCTGATCCGACCGGGACCTGGACCATTCCGGAGCTATATTTCTAGTACTCTTTTCATCTGTTTCAACTCTCATACCGGATAACAGTTGGCTACAAGACAGCATATTCAATAAAATAAAAAATAATAATAATTAAAAAAGTCTTACCTCAGAGTTTCATTTTTTGAAGCTTTTAAAATGGATTTTTGCAGTTTTTCATTTTTGTAAAGCATTTTAAAAAGAAGTTCCGCCTCAGCTTTTTGAGGGTTTTCCATTTTTTTCACAACTTCTTTAGCTGCAACCGTAATCTTTTCTCCTAAAAACAAAAATTGTACAAAGTAGTGAATAATATTTTAATGAATTTATGACTGAAATGCTACCGAGTTCTGTAGACCTTGGCTTAATAGGCTTAATTTTTTTAAATTTGGAATTTTCCATTTTCTCTGAAGCTTTGGCTTCGTTTGTCGTTGTGTTTTCCTAAAAAGACGTACAATTCAAATAAATAAAATTTTTCGTCTAGTTATTATTGTTATTAAAAAGCAAAAATATAAGAAAAAATATAAGAAAAATATCAAGGAGAAAGAGCATAATGGTATAAGATATTTATCTATTTTTCAAAAATTACGGATACACTGAACAATGATTAATAATAAATACATATTGAAAAATATTACTTTGATTAATGATAGCAAGAGGTCGTTCATCTTTTTTTTTGCTGCTTTTTTCTTCTCATCTGATTCGTCATTACTTCTCTGTGTAGATGTTAGGGTGATGTTCCTAGATTTAATGTCTTTCGGTACTGCCCTGTAAAGTTTACAACTAGAATTAAACTCAGTTTGTTTCAATTAAAGAAAACACAACTGTCCGCAGATGTGTATTGAATGTAAATAAAATATTTATCAAGGTTCTTTGATTTGCGGAAGAAGTGCACAGCTTTTTCTGTTCATCCTTCAATCTTCCTCCTGTGTACCTCAGAGTAATAAATGTATGATTTTTTTGTCTGTTATGTCAATAACATATTTATTTGGAAGATTATGTTATGATTATGATCCTAAGGATGCAGAAACAGTAAAGTTTGGCCTCTTAGCCCTAATCTTCCATGTACATTTATGGGTTATATATTATTCAAATTATACTACCTGGCTAAAAATGATATTCTGGCTGGTATCATCGTTGACTTCTTGAAATAAAATAACTTTAAAAATCCCTTAGCTAATATAGACACTATTTTCAGAATCTCGTGATAAATAGCAAGACTAGAGGTTATACAGTGGTTCTTGAATGCTTGTTTAGGTTTCAGAGCTGTTATATATTTGTCTTTGATAGAGAACAAGTGTTATTGTGACGTTTTGTCAGGTTTTTGGCTTTTTTTTTGCAGAAAAAAATCTTTTTCTGTATTTCCCTGATAAAACCGAATGTACTGGGTGGAAGTGAAGGACCATACGGTCGAAGGGCCTTAATTTCATCTGAGCATGCGATCTAGAAGGAGAAAGCTGTGAAGGCGAAACTCGTCTCTGAGGCTTTTACTTTTTATTTTTAACACGGGGAGATGGATGCTGTTCCGGACCGCTGGGACGAAAGCCAGCTCCGGAGCTATGACATACCGCTTACAACTATTCCTAAGTACGACGTCCAGGATCCAAGGGTGGAAGAGCTCATCTCCCAACATGTAATTTTTTCTTTTCGACCCTCATTTCAACCCTAATCTGAACATGTTTCATATTTTAGAAACCCGTCGTCATCATGAATTCAGGGCTTGTAGCATCTGCAATGAAATGGGACATCAACTACCTTGCGAACCACATGAGCAACACCAGCTGTACGGTCATCATATCAAAGAACCACAAGTTCAAGTACTATGATGTCAGGACCGTCTTGCCATCGGTGAAGGCCAAGTTTACCCCTCCAACCAGACAGATGACAATGAAGGTCGCCGATTTCGCTAAAAGGCTGAAAGAATGGAAGAAAGGCGATGAAAGGTAAGCACTAGTTTATAACCCTAAGGGTCACCCAATATGTAAGCTAAGTCCTAAAATGAATTTTTTTAATAATTGATTATGAATACCAGGAACTGGAGGAGTTCCTCCTGACCTACAGCTTTATTGTACTCCTGGTTTCATTTTGGGAACTCCCATCAACACGTGGGAAAATTGAGCCTTCAGTGTGATGGTGTTCTATCGAAGAGACTCATTTTTGAAAGTGGGTTGGGATTGAATTCAAGGTGTCTGAGACCTGATCCCACCAGGTCATCCATTGATGAGTGCCATGTCAACTTTTATTGCTGCCACCGCTCCTCTTATGTGTCAGAAAAATTCAGTGGTGATGTGGTAATCAAGCGCCTCGGCTACCTCAATCCCCTTAAAATGTCATGATAACACCCATGATCACTTATACAATTTACTTACTTATGCAAATGTATGGTGGCCAAAAATAGAACAAAGAAAGGCAGTGAAAATACTATAAAAATGCAAAGTATATAGCCATCTACTGGTGATACCAACTTTATGGTTATGTGAACTTTATGATAGTAAGTAAAGTAGTACCTGTCATGCAGGAGGACTTAAGAGACAAAGGATCAAACGGCTTTACAATGCAATTTTGCTATTTTAGTCCTTTAAAAACAATGAGCTCTGTTTGTGTTAGAACCTAGAATCACCGCTGAAGATGGTGAAAAAGTGAAACATACCCGAAAGGCCAAAACTGCAAGAATAGGCTGACTAATGATTGGATGATTAGTTTCATTAAAACTATAGAGAAAATATAATTTATTTATTTTTATTTTATTTTTATAGATTCTATCTACAGCAAATACTAAACAACACTGTCGGACCAGGTATTGTCCATGATTTTTTAAAATTCAGGTGGGACTGGATACGTGGTATCCAAAAGAAGATGAGGTGGGGTGAATTAACATCGAATCTACTACTCATAGGAATGGAAGGTAAATTTTACAACACACTGCAGAAACAAACACATTTCTTTATGGTTACTAAATTTTTTATACCTTTCTTTTTTTACGAATGGAAACTTATGTTCCACTGTTCTACACTTTTATGCCTTGGCTGTGACCATGTGAAAAAAATTTTTTTTATCACATTTGCAATATGTATAGTGTACAAAAAAAAAAGTGGATTATATTTTTTTACATATTTTGTGTATTGCAGTTAATTTTTATATTTCAGGAAATGTAACGCCGTGTCATTATGATGAACAAGAGAACATTTTCGCTCAAGTGCGGGGTTTCAAAAGGTTTATTTTATTTCCCCCAGAGCAGTTTGCATGTTTCTACCCGCATCCTGTTTATCATCCTCATGACAGGCAAAGCCAGGTAAGCCATTTTAAATATCCATTTGGAACATCAGCAAACCTCTAAAATGTTTCCAGGTAGACTTTGATAGCCCTGATTTGGAAAAGTTTCCAAAATTCGCCGAGGTCAGGGGAGAAGAGGCAATCGTCGGCCCCGGTGACATATTATACATACCAATTTACTGGTGGCACCACGTCGAGTCGCTCATGAATGGCGGGTATACCGTCTCTGTGAACTTCTGGTGCAAAGTAACTTATTGAAGCCTTTAAATTACAATTTTCTATTGAGAAGTCAGGGAAGGGGATAAGGTCAATTTGAAAGAAAAAGAAAACAATCACTTCGTCAAGCCATTTTCAAATTTTATTCCTATATCAACTTGGAATATATAACAGGCTGACCAACTAGCCAAAGAATGAGCAACCCTGTCTCCCACAAGTCTTGAAAAAGAAAAATCCAACTATAGGACAAAAGCAGCAAATATAGGATAGGGTAGCTTTATGATTTATAAATCTGTCAAAAATGAAGGCACAGGTTTTCATGCCAATAGTCCAAGCGTGCAAAGAGGCACTGAGGAAAGTGCTGTTTTACGGGAAAAAGTGCGCTTTTCATGGTGTGTCAATAAACTCATTATTAGCTTTAGTCCTGATGAAGGCTTATTCCTGATTTTTCAATACAAAATTATAATATTAATGGCTGATGTAAATTATAACCATAAATGACATTAAAAATTTATTTATTTTTATATTTCAGGCAGGTCCTATCGGTGAGATTATTTATCCTCTCAGGGGTGATCAGAAGGTCACGATAATGAGGAACATTGAAAAAACTCTTGTCGAGGCGCTTAAGGACCCTGAGGATGTTGGGCCCCTTCTGAGAGCCATCGTATTGGGAAGGTACACAGAAGAATCTGAAGAAATTTAATTCCCCATAAAGATGCATTTCTTTATATATATTTTATGATAAAAAGTTGTAATTATTAAAAGAACAATGGTGAACAGTGGTGGGACACTTTACTCAAATTATGGTTCATTATGGCAAATATTTGGAGTTTTATCTGATAAATGTGAGAGAACTGTATTTCCTCAGAATTTGATTTATATAATATTACATAAATAAACAAATAATATGTAAAAAAGATCTGTTATATTATAACTCAAATTTGAATGATATGATTAATCAAGTGGTAATATTTAGTTATTTATTATTTAATGAAATTATGTAAAAATATACTTTTTTCTTTTTAAAATTCTAAATTGTACATAAATGCTTACCTTTTACATTTACACCAGGATCTACTAATGAAACTCAAATCCTTCCTTTCTGCACATACTATCTTATAAAATCCTACCAATCCTCAACCTCTTTGATCAATTAATCCTCTCTGGAGTTCCCCGAGGGAGCATCCTAGGTCCATTTCTTTTCAGAAAAGCATACATTCCTCAACACCCTTGCACAATCACCCTATGTCCCGATACAACCTCTTTGCAAACCTTGATCCTGTCAAAGTTCAATTCCTTCGAGACCCTAAATCATCCATGTCTGCACTAACTCTACTGTGGGTCTACTGCTAAAACTCCTAAAATTTTACCAATCTCAACCTCTGATCCATTTATACAGCAGACATCCCTGAACATCTTAGTACACTCACCTGCTGTCCATACAACAATTCTTTCTGCTAACCTCGATCCTATCTTAGCAGTTTGATACCTCCAAGACTGCCTTTATCTGAATCAAATGCCACTTCCTGCAGCAGATCGTATTAAATAATAGACGTGTAATAGACAATAGGTTGACATAGAAAAAAATACATGGCAGAATTACAGTAGATACAGGACAACAAAAAACTGCTGGACATACGTTTGACTTAGTACAAAACAAAAGAACTCCCCAGCTCCTATATGGATTTGTAACCTGTAACTGTTTGGGACTGTATGTTTCTGCCAAAAATCCTTCATATGAACACTGATCTCGAGAATAAGGTACTCCATCATCTATGACCTTTCCACTCTTACCCTTTCTAGTAATCCAGGTTGAGAGTTGCAGACCTCGTATCTGCGCACAAAAAACATTTCATCAGGTAATGTAGGGATGGTTAGGATGTGTAGTTAGGATTTTGGTTGAAAAAGCTGCCTACCGTAAAGGGTGGCTCATTCAGCAATGATCCATCAATACCATAGTGCAAGGAATCCAGTAGTTGGTAATTATTTTTAACTAAACGCTATAATTTTATTTAAGAATTTGCAAAATAATTGTGTTGCAGAATTTTTTTTTTTGTCATTTCTGTATGGATCTAAATAAAATAAATCTGGTGGAAATGAAGGAGGCTATTTGAATAAATAACATCAGACATATAATATTTGAATTCACGTACTTTTATTTTTTCAAACATTTTATTAAAACGTACAAGAAGCTATTCACCCTCCTAAATGAGAGGTGCAACCAATGAGGCACTTGTTTCATGTTCACTAGCTAAAAAAGGGTTTTGGGTATGGCAGTCGGAACGCTCAAAATAAATGGACTAGATTTGAATTAACAATTGATTTGTTTCATCTTATAATAAATCTGAAGTTTGATCCTAATTTTTAATTGTCCCAGAAATATAGTAAAAGTTTGATGAAAAAATTCTTATAGATAATTTTTTTAACCAAATTGCATCAGGTTTCTAAAATATATGTAATAAATATTAAAGAAATAAATAAATAATTGGTAATATAATACATTTTCCTTGTGGAATGTAGCTTTTCAAAATTGATATGGCAAGATAACATTCAGCAATAACAATTTTTAACATTCCTATATTGCTTATATATTATATATTTGAGTATTTACACTGTACAAAATGCTGGTTGCTTTGCCATATTCAAAACTTTAACGTTATAAAAAGAAAAGAGTAATTACTAAGAGAAAAAAAAATGGCTTGAATGGTCTGACTGATTTTAGAAGCCTTGATTAACATGAATAACGTAAAATGTTATCAATTCGAAAAAGTCAAAAGGCTGGAATTTTATTATATTTTTTTATTTTATAAAGCAGTTTCGAGAGTGGAGTTTGTTTTGTTCATGAGCTTGTGTTGCGCCTGTACCAATTGGGATGATTTGAGGTTTTCGACGGCTTCGGCCAGTGTCTGTTCGTCTTCGTCACTGCGATCTTCCGGTATCGTGGACGAGAGAACGTTGTGGTCGATGGGCTTAACCGTCGGGGTGCGGTTTTTAAGCCGTTGGACGGCCGACTCCTTGCCGACCGGCGAGGCGATGTGGCCCCAACCCTTCTGCAGGAGGAGCTTCTTGAAGTCCCTCCGCGAAGTAGGCTGCGGCGGGCCCAGCCGGTCGATAGCTAGTGATGGCCTTTCCGAGTCAGGTGGCGGCGAAGAAGGAACTAGAGTGGGTCTGTTGTAGGTCTTTCTCTGTAAATTCCTCGGTGATTCTTCCAACTTCTGGACCTGGAGCCTGGGCAGGGAGCCGAACCCACCTGACATGTTATTCTGCCTGATGTATCGCAGCTGCTGGAGCGGCGGCATCGGCTGAGGCATGTTCTTTAAAATGTTCTTCTCCAGAGGAGTTGGCTGGACCAAGTTTTTCGCGGGGATTACCTTGGGCCAGACGGGCTTGTTTTCGGACTTTGTCAGACTTTGAATTCTCTTTTTGGACTCGTGGATTACAGCGAACAGGTCCATGGCCGACCTGCTCGATTTCGGCGGTGAGTTCTTTCGGATCGGAGAGGGATTCGTCGTGAAATCCAGGTCGGACGAATGGCCCGGGGATTTCGTCGGAGTCGATGTCGACCTCGGCCACGTCGACTGACCGCTGCTGATCGAATCGTTCTTATTCCATTTAATTTCAGTTTCTTCGTTCGACGACTTGTCTCCAGCTGAAAATAAATGAAATGTCTTTTATTTCATTATTTTGAAATTTTTGAAGTAAACATTTATATATTAGTAAAAATGACAGATACGTTGTTAAAATATAATTTGCCATCTTTAGTGATTTATAAAGGAAACAAGGCGTGAAAAGACACGGCTGAAGAGTACGTAGAAGAGGATCGGAAACTGAACTACATGAGAGATTCAGCTTGCTAAGACCGAATCGTAACAAGTGGTCGACTACAATTACAAAATTGTACAGACAACAGGTGCACTTAGGTCATCCTGTTCTGCCTTTTCTCCTTCTACAGAATCAATCGCTGTCTTTAAAAGAAAATCATCTAAAAAAAGAAATATCGAGAATTGGCAAACCAGGGTAATCTTGGTGTAGTTTATCAGTATTAATATTATATAATAGTACACATGAAAAGTGAATTGATGGATTCGTGATAGTAAATAACAAACAAATCACAACAAATGATATACTAGTTCGATAGAACGTCGCCACTTCTATATGAGCTTAACAGCTTGAGATACCAAACCATTACGCAAATGACCTGCTAACAATCATGGTGGGAAAATTAGATGACAGTCTGTCGATTCAGATGCAAAAATCCCTAAACATTAACTGATCTGAGAAAATGTGTTTAAATATATAGATAAAACACGAAGACATAACTTCTCCTAAGAAACTAATATCTAGATATAACCCTTGAACAAAGACTCAAGTGGAGAAGTCATACTACCTAAGCCCCCTACCAAACAATAGCCAGAGATTATGAAACAAAGATGGGGGAATAAATCCAAAGATGGTTACAGCCCAGACCCTTGGTCACATATGGATCATTAGTATGCTAAAACACTGCATGTAGAGACATAAAACAAGCTACAGAGACCCTAAGAAAACACCTCTCATACCCTTCATAAGAAGAAAGAAGCTAAATCTAAAACCACCCACTCTAAAAGAAACTAAATACTTAGGTGTACCTTGAACAATGGCTAAAAAGTAAACAAGTAACAATCATTGGCCTGAGATTTGGTAGGAAAAATGGGGAATGAACAGCAGGATGGTACAGTGGTTACACACCACAGAACCCTCAAGATAGTGGCAAAAAACGATGTATAAGAAGGCATCAAACAAACTGCAAACACCCTAAGAAGACATCACTCATATCTTTCTTAAAAAGAAGGCAGCTAATCTGAAAATACTCACGCTAAAACATAACCATCTCCAAAGAAGGAAAGTGTAATCCCCAAATCCGCAAGTAGAGCAGTCATATAGGCAACATATACAAAAGGTCTAAGTACTACTACGCATTGACCAGAGAATGTGCAAAAAAATTAGGGAATAAACCCAAGGATGGGGTATTGGTAATACGCCACAACCCCTGGTTACATATGGAACTAGTACGGTATATGGTGAACAAAATTAATGCATAAAAGGATACAAAACTGGAAAGTGTATAAATATTAGCGTGCCTTGACATAACAGAGGCGTTGACGAATCAAAGATCGTGAAGTGGTAAGGGATGGAATTACACCCTAGCAAAACCCTTTGGACGAGTTCAACAAACGTCCAAGCTGAACCTATGAAATCCAACTCTATGTACAGGATTTGATAAAGAATAATATGATAGACAAAAGAGATTTTCATACTTAGGAAGAGTCAGGCAGCTATAAAAGCTCTCTGGGATGCCTATAATGGCACAGCAATGCAAAAGTTATTCAATCTTCAGTATTTGACAAAAAAATATTTGAATTAATTTGTATGGATGTGTTCATTTAAACTATTAGTGATGTTTGTATCAGTGGTGATGGGAGTATCGGTCGATGGTTATTGGCATAAAGAAAACGACTTTGAATCTTGGCCGACGTTTCGATTTAATTTTAAATCTTTTTCAAGGTTGTCGCTTGATATCTAAGCGTCCTCTTTTTTATTATGTTTTATTTACTGTTATCAATTGGCAAATGTTCCATGTTATTTTTCTACTCCATTGGTTGCTACCATGAGGGGAATTGTAATGGAGTAGAAAAATAACATGGAACATTTGCCAATTGATAACAATAAATAAAACATAATAAGACACTTACAAATCAAGCGACAGCCTTGAAAAAGATTTAAAATTAAATCGAAACTTAATTATTCAGAAATAGTGAGATGCGGTCTGGTGTGATGTAGGTTTCAGAAAAACATTTTCTTTATCGTGCCAACGTTTCGATTTTTACAATTAATTAAGGTTTTTAGTTGAGATGAAAAAAAGCTAATGGCCCGAGCGAGATTCGAACCCACGATCTTCGGCTAGATACGCCGCTGCTCTACCACTTGGGCTATCGTGACCTCGATCCACTCGGACATCAACTTCCTTTCTCAACCCCACCTTATGAGTTTTCCCTCCTTTTTGCCATTTTTCATCGTGGGTTCGAATCCCGCTCGTGCCATTAGCTTTTTTTCATCTCAACTAAAAACCTTAATTAATTGTAATGTATTAATTGGTCAAGCGGACAACGAAATTAGTGAATTGAAGTTTCGATCTTTATTGAGATCATCTTCAGGGCTCAAAGTGTTTGTCTTCTGTGTAAGAAAATGTTTTTCTGAAACTTACATCACACCAGACCGCATCTCACGATTTCTGAATAATTATCGATTAACGGTCACTAATCACCACACATTAAATCGAAACGTCGGTCAAGATTCGAAGTCGTTTTCTTTATGCCAACAACCATCGATTGATAATCCCATCACCACTTCAGAAAAACATTTCTGAACACACATTCGAAAAACATTGTGATACAAACATCACAATTATAATTCAACGGTCATCAAAAGTTACATTAAACTATTAGGTGAAATGATAGACATGCAGGACGAGGATGAGTCAAAATTTCCGTCTTGAGTCTGATATCAAAGAAATCTTCTATGAAAAATTCCTATCCGATTCGCTCAGTTGACTTTATGAAAAAACAGCGAGCCAAAGCGGACGAAGAGAATGAATTACTCTTTTTGAGAGACATTGAACTCTGAGAAATTTGGACTCATCCCGGTGGTTTCAGCTTCAAATAAAACATGCAAAAAACATTTAAAAAGGACATTTAGGCTCACCTGGGCTTCCTGAATCCATTGTGAAAGAACTAAACATGTCCAGTGCATAGAAAAGCCGTGCAACACCAAACTTTAGAAATAAACTATCCTTTGTTAAAAAAAAGTGAAAAAAATTATTTACAAAATAATTTGCAATTTCCGTGACCAACCGCACTGACGTTTTTAGTCTCAAATAAAGGGTTGGGATTAATATTTGTTAAGAAATGTTAAAATGATTCAGTTTTCAGTTCCAGGTGGACATGATTAAATATTTATTTATATTAAACTCCTCTGGGAATTGTTAAGCAAGTAGTTTTATAAGTCTTTTATTATATAGTAGGACAGTTAATTTCTTTTTCCTTTTTTTTTAATTATTACACACACAAAGCAAACATATACTATAAAAAAACCCATGCAATAAAACTAAAATTATTTACAATTATATACATGATAAAAAATGAAAATACATTAAAAAAGCTAATATGACATTTTTTCAGATAATTTATGACAAGGAAAACAACAAAATATAAAGCGAAACTTTTACTACGCTACATAAAACATAAAAATGCCGAAACTCAGGTACAAATGTAAACAACAAAATTGCCAACATGCACATTTACGTATATATATGTATAAAAACAATCAATAAATATAAAACTAGACAAAGCGTGATAAAAAAGTGATTATTTCACCTTATACCAATATTAAAAAACTCCATTAACACCAGTTTAATCAGTATGTGCTTGGGATTTATGGTTGTTTCGCATAAAACGAAATAATCATAAAAATATATGACAGCAATTACTTGATACATATATATTAAAATACGTGTAAAAAGTGCCTGATAATGTGGATTTTACCTGACAAGAAGCGTATTGAAAATGTCCTCGGTGAATTTCATCATACGTTCTATAATTAATATTGAAAAACATCCGAAATATTTTAAAATTGTCTAGCTAAAAAGAGACCTGTCACCTCAAAGTTGTATTTTTTAATAAAAATACTGATTTAATGAGTGGTAACCGTTTTTAGGACCAAAAATACATTTTTTCTATATTAAACTACAAGTGTTTTTGCACAAAACACTAGCCCCGTAAAATGCAGAAATTTAGAAGTGCTTCAAGTACTTTTTTTTTAAGTTGAAAGGGTTCTGCTGACATTGTTTTAAGACTTGTCTCTAATTTCAGAAGCATCAATATCGTCTATCAATTTCAACTACAAAAGAATTTTTAGGTAAAGTCTTTTCTGTGTATATTGGGCGGTATTGTGCAAAAATTGAGTTCAATCGAAAAATTGCTTCTCTTAAAAACCTTTTGCACTTTTCGGTACATATGTTGTCTTGATTTTGAAAATAATGAAACTAATTTTTAAATTGGTGAATTTGATTTGCAAAAGTGTGAATATGAATGGCAAAATGGTGAATTTGATTTGTAAAATGAGGAATTTGATTTACAAAATGGGGAATTTGACTGGTAAAATAATTAATTTGATTTACAAAGAGGTAAATTGGATTAGAAAATAATCCTTTTAATTTTCAAAAGTAAATTTGATTCATACAACAATGAATTTCATTTGCAAAAGTGTGAATTTGATTTGAAAATAATGAATTTAAATTTGAAAAGTGCGAATTTTATTTGTAAAATATTGAATATGATTTGCAAATGGGTGAATTTGATACAAAAGGAATGAACTTATTTTTGACAATTCGGAATTTGATTTATAAAATATTGCATTCGTTTTGCAAAAGTGTGAATTTGATTTGAAAATAACGAATTTTATTTGCAAAAAGAAAATCTGGCTGACACAAGGGTGAATTTCATTTGGAAACAGGTGAATTTGATTTGTAAAATAATGAATTTAATTTGCAAAATGGTGAAATGAATTAGAAAAATTAGGAATATGATTGGCAAAAGCTGAATTTGATTAGCAAAACCGAGAATTTAAATTGCAAAACAATAATTTTATTTGGAAAACGTCTATAAGTTGCTTTCCTTCTTGATCAATTGCCAGAAATGAATTTTTAACACCAACTTCCTATTAGCAAGAATGATAAACCGGATCACACAATCTCATAATATTCAGGTTTCAACCCATAAGTTTTTTGCCTGAAGATTATTTTAAACATAAACATTTTAAAAAAATTAAGTATAAAACATCAATTAACTCGGATTTGTCGTGTAAGCATATATATTTCAATATAAACGTTCTTTATGCATGTTTCTATTGTAACTGTTACAAGAAGGGTTAAAATTGAAGAGTACAACTCGACCGTCATAAACATGACAGGACGCGTTTTGCCTGTTTTGAATGTTTAATTGAAAAGGTAGAAGTACTGCTGAAGACAGTTGGAATCAATGGTCTCGATAGGCCATATCTGCATTCCTACATGCATTCGTCTTGGGTCTAAGGTTCAACAACTCGATCCAACCTAGACTTTGGTGTTAATTGTATATATTGAAGAAGGAAAGACAACAGAAAAAGCCCAAATAAATAAAGAGAGAGAAGTTATTAAAGGTATAACTAAAAATAAGAATTAGGATTATGAACTAATACTAATTATTTATTAGTTTACTCCAAGTGGAATGTGTATTTCTTTCTGATAACTGCGCTGTTTTCTAATCATCGAGTGACATCTACAATCCGCTGCTTGTACGTTTGTTTAAAAATATATAAATGAATATTGTAGACTACCAAATATCAGTGTTTTCTTTTCGGAAATTACCTTTGTTATTGCGGACCGCTTGAATAGCCGAAATGAGACTAGGCCCGGCTACGACGCCAGGCCCGTACTGTTTTCTTCCTAGGACGTTGGGGTTGAAGACTTGGTCGTTTGCTTGCTTGTAGCTGTCGCTGCGCTTCAGAAGGTTGTCCTGGCCGGTTTGGTTGATGTTGACGTACGCCCCTCGCGACTGATGCGGGCTCCCGGATCTTGCTCCGGCCCGGACTATCATCCTCGGCGAAGCCGCTCTCGCAACGGTGGTGATCGACCTGTTGTGCGTGGGAGAAACGAGCGGAGAGAGCGGTTTGGAAGGGATGTTCTGCACAGGGCTCTGGGGGAAAAACTGCTGCTTCTGAGCGCTCAGCTTCTTCTGGCTCTGCGGTGATAAAGGTCCCGACGGGAGTTTATTTGGAATATTTGACTCTTTGGTCTCGATGGTCGACGTCTTCTGGACCGGAGACGGAATTACCGTCTTTCTGTTTGCAAACAATTGGCTCGACGTGTTTATGGGTCGAACGTTGAAGTTCCGCTGAGGTACTGGACTCGCGTTGCTAGTCGTTGAAACGTAAGGCCCGGGTTCGAAGGTACTAGTCGTATGGAGAGCTTTTCTTCTTTTCAAACTATCTGAAGAGAAGACGACTTTTCCTTCTGCGTTCAACGTGACTCTAGCCCCTGTCCGTCTTGGTTCTGTCAAGCAGTCCGTCTTGGGTATGTCGTTCAACGAGACGTACTCCGTCTCTCTTTTCAAAACTGTTGATATTGTGTTGAATTTGACTGGAGAACCGGGCACACCTCTCACTTCCGCGATGGTCACGTATTCACCGGAATCTATGTTCCTGTATTGGTTCAGGCTGACTTCGTCGTCACTCTGTGGAGGAGTTATGACGCACATCGACGGTATCCTCGAAGTGTTGATAGTCGTCTTTTCCCTTATCCTTTCCACCCTGTCAATTCCTTCTAGATCCGAGCATTCGGACATTTCTAAATCCAAAGAAGGACTGGCGATAGAATCGACTGGCGAGCTGCAAGTATTATGACCGGAATCGGGTGAATCACCGCACTTTTCGGGTGTCTTTCTGTGTTCGTGGTGTACGTCGACTGTGATGATGCAGTTCCTCTCGTCGTTGATGTCGTGCTTAGACAGATTCTCTTTGGTCAGGTTGGACGTGGACTCGTTTATCTGTTTGATCTCCTGGAAAGTCAGCATCTTCATCTCAGGCTTCTTGTTAAGTTTGAGGCTCTGTGTCTCTCTAGGGTCTAAATACGACTTGTTCGTTCTTTCAGGGAGTGTCTTGTTTCCGGAAAGTTGACTGTTTATCCTTTCCGGGACGACGGGGGGCGAAGGGACGAGGAGGGTCGTGCAGACTGTTCCGGCTGAACTGGCCGTCGTCGACGTTGACCCTTTTCCAAAAAGTTCGTACTCACTTTCTGCAGTGAGTGTTGAAGCGTTCTGGCTGTTCACGGAAAGCGCGGATGTACAGTGAATCGGCGTACTTGGCTCCTCTTCCCTTAACGTTTTCAACCCCGAGTCCAAATGGAAGGACGTGTAGTACCCCTCAGTGTCGCATGAATACATTGAACACGTTTCACCGTCGTCAGGGGTTAACGTCGTACTTTCGCTCGTAATAGAAGAAGACGTCGACACCATCGGAGGCCTTTTATGCTTAGGACAAACACTTCCACTACTTATACTCGACCTGAGAAGCAAAATCAAATAATTAAGTTTTGAAATTAAAAAACGTTGATGATATTTAAATACCTTGGGATATGAGATGTGGCGGTAGAATGTCCCGACTCGCTGGAGGCGCTCCAGTTCCCGCTAGACGAATGCGGGTTTTCTTCTTTGTCCCATTTCCTCCTTCCTGAAATGGACGCGCCCCTCAGCTTGACAGCAGGCTCAGAGTTCCTTATTTGTCTCAGTCTCGACTTCCCCCATTCTTTGAGGCTCTCCAGATGGGACTTCTTCTCGAAGGCGGCCCCGTCGATAATGGATTTAACCAGCATAGTTTCAGTAGACGTTCTGCAAATAATCATTAAGTGGTAATACATTCGAGAAAAATGTATTTCGACCAACTTACCCGACGATAGCTTCTAGTTCTTTGCAATCCGTGCCAGCGATCGTGTTTCTTCTCTTTCCCCTCGGGCGTTTTCCTTTCGTCCTTCTCTTCACGGTGTCGTCTCCTGCCACGAGAGACCTTCTTATGCTGGACATCCTTTCGAAACTTTTACCCGTAATGTCGACAGTTACGATTTCAGGCGGGAACCTTTGACGTAAAACGTTAGTTATAAAACACCTATTTTATGTTCATTCTTGTAATTATTTAAAAGGGGCTTACTTGAGCGCAACTGCTTGAAACTGCTCCTCAGGCGATGGTAGCGTGTGGTCAGTGACGTCCATCTCCTTATCAATGACTTTAAGCGTGCAGTCTGGATCAACAGTCACACTACCGAGCGCCTCTGAAGAAGTCCATTTTCTCAATCCATTGATAAGTGCAGGCTGAAAAATAGAAATTTGTCAATCGTAACTGATTCTAAGACAACAAAAATACAATGTTTTTCTATTTGACGGTAATAGTTACTCACAGAAAAGCTAACTAATTTACTAGAAATTTTTATCTCCATCAAGCTGCATTGATCCATCAAGGACAAAAATTTCTAAGCTGGATTCCTCAGAATCCCTAGTAGAAGGGAAATCCTTTACACTAAACGTTAACGGTTAATTAAACAAAGTAGGTCTTTCCGATTGAAAACCATTTTTACAAGATATGCTAAATTAACGAAAGCATAGAACGAGACCAGCTACACCTAAAGTCAATTTCACTGTTTACAAAAAACCACCTGCTTACAAAGAAAAATGCAAGGACCTCAGGAAAATAATTACAATCTTTCTGTGTTAAGAATTTTGCTAATCTTTGTTTAATACTAGAAAAGTTCATCATTTAACAAAGCTGAAATTTATAGTTACTTTTGGTTCTGCGAGTGATGAATTGGTATTTTCCGCTCGTTTTGGTCTGTCTGGCGCGTTAGGGCATCTCGCCATAGTGCATTGTGTACGTATCATATTCCACTAAAGAAGATGGATTCGATAATCAGGAGAGAAAAAGGCGAATTTTTGCGTTTTTCCCTTAAACTTTCTCTCTCTCTCTCTCTCTCTCTCTCTCTCTCTCTCTATCTATCTATCTATCTATCTATCTATCTATCTATCTATCTATCTATCTACCTACCTATCTACATATTTATCTATCTAACTAGCTATCTCTTTATCTGTGTATCTATTTATCACTTTCTTTTTCTTTCTCTCTCTCCCCCTCACTTTCTCTCTATTTTTTCACGCATGTTATTTTTCTCATGCTATCTCGCCATTTCTCTAACCTCTCTCATTATATCTATTTGTCTCCCTCTCTTTTTCCCCTCCTTCTTTTTAAATTTGTCTCTGTGTCTCTCACTCACACTTACTCTCTCTTTTTATCTTACTTTTTACTTTCTTCTTTATTTCTTTCTCCCTCAATCTCTCTCTCTCTCTCTCTCTCTAACTATCTACTTTTAGATCTATCTATTCATTATTAGCAAAAATTTTTTTTATATTATCCCAATTGAATTTTACATTTTGCCATTTCTAGCGAGATAAACTACAAATTATAGGTAAAAATTGGTGCGATGTGCTTTACTGGACAAAACAATGCAAAAAAAGCACAGTTCAGCAAAAATAATCTGCTAAACTAGTAATACAGCAGTAAGGCATGAAGCTAGGTGGATATTGCCTAAAACATATCAATTCCGAGCCGCATCTGTAGGCTGTTAAAGAATCTGACAACAAACGGGTCCATGCTCATTTTGCCGCATGACTCTCCGGGGCCCATTCAGAGGAGGGCAACCTTTACTTTCCCACGGTCGACCTGGCTCACTTCTTTCCCGGCCGATGGTCCGTGACTCTCTGAACACTAGATGTTATTAACGTTTTATCGGTAGCGGTCGGCCTCCGGCAACGCCCATTGTCGGTCTTCCGGGCCCGGCTTCCGGCCAGACAAATTAAACGGAGGCCGCATCTGGTTTTCAACTCATAAGTCCTAATCAAAAAAGCAAAGTTTGCCTAATTGAAAACGTGCGAAATGAACGGAACGTGGAATCCAGCTTTAATAGTTTTTATTTGCTACAGCAGTACACGTGGTGGTAGTTACGTGTTTTCCACAATTACATGAGCTTTTCCACAATAAAAGAGCTTTACGTAATTTTAAAAAATGGATTTTGCGTTTTATTATAAAACAATATTTGCGGTCAGATGAAAGAGATTGCACAAAATGAAAGTTAAGCACTTTAACTTTGTAAGTCGCTTTCTCAGCACAAGGTTCAAAAACGCCGTGCTTGTAATAGCGAAGAGAACAAACAGCGGGGAAAAAAGAACACTTGAAATGAGGCCCGGTCGGCCTCGCTTTCCCGCCGGTTCAAAGCAAGGACGTTTGAGGGTCCCACAAAACAAAAGAATGAAACTGAAGAATGGCCATCTGCGTATCTGCCTCCTCGTATATCACAGTCATTACAGAAAAGAAAAAAAGATTACGTTTTAATTTCATTATATTCAGTTCAAAATCATCATGTTAGCTTGCCAAAAATTAACACATGAAATAAAACAATCAATTTAAGAGAGCTATATTTTTTTAAACGAAGATGCGCAACAGCAGAGATCATATCAACCCTCAGGGTGCTGGTGTTTTTGAAGAAAAAAAAAAAAAAAATTTGTAAGTATGTCGGGTTCGAAGCAGGGCCGCTGGATTCGAACCGGGGTCTTTAGGTGCCCCTACACTATCAAGCGGCTTGATCAAATGCTTGAGTAAATCGATTGTATCAAGCGTGATTGATAGTGTAGAAACCTGATTGACGCTTGAAGCAAGCATTGACGGTGATTGATAGGAAGTTTGAATGACTCAAGCAGATGATCAAGCGCCTTGATAGTGTAGGGCAATTTTCATCAAGCATTGCGTCAGTCACTCGGTGGAAGTCATGGCGTCCACTACCGAAACCGCGCTTCCCGAAAACTCGGAGCGGGAGTTCATCAGTTTGTTGATAGATTTATATCGTGATTGTCCCGAATTGTGGAAAGTAAAGAGTAAAGATTATTTCAATAAAAATAAAAAAAGTGCGGCGCTAGGGAAAATCGTGGGGGCATTGAAAGTGCTAAAACCGGATTACAATGTAAAGCAATTGAAACAAAAAATTAATGTTCTCAGAACAAACTTCAACAGGGAGTTCAAGGCCATCGAGGGGAAAAAAGTGTCAGGTACGTCTTCGGACGACATCCCTGAACCTTCGCTTTGGTATTACAATGACATGTATTTTATAAAAGTCCAGTTGGAAATCGCAAAGACCGAAACTTCTGAGGTTCATGAGTGAAGCTGTTTCTCAGTTTGTACCACTCCTTAGCCCACCGTCGTTTTTTCTTTTGCTGTTTTTTCTGCTTCAGGGCAACCAATGTTAAGACTAGGAAGCCCAAATGTGTATTTGAAACCATTCAGCACCGAAACAAAACAAAAAATCAAACAGCGAAACGCACTGCTCCACTTCACGGCTTCCACTCCGAAGGAGTTTTGACCGAAAGATTGAAGGGTTGATTGAAGCACGCTTGAAGCTCCCATCAATCGGAGGTTCAAGCATTTGATCAAGCCGCTTGATAGTGTAGGGGCACCTTTACAGTTAGAGCGCCGTGTCAACGCCTAAACCGTTGCGCCCCCAGCTATATATTATTATATTATAATATATTGTATAATATATATATAATATATATAATATATTATTATAGCTATATATTATTATATTATCGTTATTGATAATATTACCATATATATATTTTTAATCTTCAGGCCATTACATAATGGATTGGTAGGTGAATTGGCCAATCATTCTATTGAAAATGTCACAAACAATCTCACAATTATAACCGTAAAAAATGTAGAGATAATTGTCCTTACCAGGGACTATTGCATATTGGAAAAGCTGTCAAATGCACTCTGTTAGTTCCCAATTGGTAAATTGTGCTAAAGTGGCTCTAGTAATTTCAAGCCAGTGGAATATGATCAACAAGCCGCGATCGGGTAAATATGATTGATCATTAACAAGCCAGGCTACAATTGAAAAGAAAAAGATTTAGATATGTAGATTGTTAGTATCAAGAAACCTTTCTGAGAGATTGTTATGTATGTTGAACATGTACACGTTTTTATGTGATGATTTAATTTATATGAATCACAGTCTTGTCGATATTTAAAAATAATTTAGGGCGAGGAAAATTCGCAAAGAACCACTGATGTGACATACCTCAAGGACCTATTCCAATGATTTTTGGAAGGTAAAATAAATATTTATTATTAATTAGTTATAAATATTATTTGGGCGGATGGAAAGCGGGGTCTATAGGTGCTATAAATATGAAAATCAGCTGCTTATGTACGCCAATGAAGTTATTATTGATGAAAATCCTCATGATTCAATTAGATATAAATATTTAGAAAAACTTATTTTGACCAATATCGACTCTCCGTAAACTTGGAGAAATCTAAAATTGTGGTGTATAGACGAGGAGGCAGATTGTCCTCAAAGGAGTGATGGTGCTATGGAGGATCTCAAATTGAGATCGGCAATAGTTACAAGTATTTGGGTGTTATCCTTACTCTTCGCTTTTCTTTTCTGTCATATTAAAAGCAAATTTCTTCTGCTTGGTTGACACTCAATGGAGGGCTTATTTTCGCAAAACATGATCCCTTCATAAAAACTTTCAGTTTTTCATCCCAATAGCTAGATCAATTGACAGCTATTCTGCCCAAATTTGAGGATATCAGAGTTTTGAAAGACTAGAAAGAAATTAATTAATTGAAATTATTAAGATTTTTTATAAAAAATTTGTTTTCTTTGCCAACGACCCAATTTTAGGTTATTACTATAAACTAATATAGACTGCTGGAGATCTTCACATTAAAATTGTATTTCACGTACTGCTTTAACTTTCTAAATACATGTGGTGATTAGTGACCGTTAATCGATATTTATTTAGAAATCGTGAGATGCGGTCTGGTGTGATGTAGGTTTCAGAAAAACATTTTCTTTGCCGTGCCAACGTTTCGATCTTTATTGAGATCATCTTCAGGGCNTTGGCACGATAAAGAAAATGTTTTTCTGAAACCTACATCACACCAGACCGCATCTCACGATTTCTAAATAAATTTCTAAATACATAGGGACTAGTACCGCCGTCACGGTTCTTGTTGTATAAGAAACTAAACATTCAATCAAGGTTGTTTTCTGGGAATAAGTAGTTGGTTTCTTGGAGAGTCAAATTGACTGTTCAAATTGATAGGGGAATTTTTGAATGGAAAGGTTGTTTTACGGTTTAAGATTATTATTTGAGCAAGAATTTACCCAGTGTTCTTTATTTAATGTAAATTGTAGAGAGGTCGATCATCATTTGCAATACGTCCTGTTCTTGCAGATTTCTATTTTACGCGTTTCCTGGGTAGTTCCAAGATTAATGAATTCCAGCTCGTTTCTCTGCTCGACTAGTGCCGATCGCTCATTAAATTTGCACGCATTGTATTATTATTTAAAGATCGTGAGATGCGGTCTGGTGTGATGTAGGTTTAGAAAAACATTTTCTTTACCGTGTCAACGTATCGATTTTTATTGAGATCATCTTCAAGGCCTGGGATTTATAAACATTTTTTAAATTCTATAAATACATATAGGATGAATGAATTTATACAATGATAGAATACAATAATATAGTAATATTAGGTATAATCAAAGTATTTGTACTCACTCAAAATGTGTTTTCTATGTAGATGTGCCATTCTTGTGCGTCGTGTTGAGTGTTAGTGAGATATGCTGTTTTTTGTTTATGTACATTTAATTTTCAAGAAGTGGGCAAGGAAATAGGGAAGAAATTCGTTTTTCTATGAGGAGTCGGCTTCTTTGAGGTGAACGGGACTGACAATGGAAAAAAGGGGAAATGGTTTGTCGTTCGGGCCTGGTTAGCTTTTCAGGATTATTATAGACGGGATTATTAAAGAAAGGAGAGATAAATTGTTGAAGATTTAGACTATTTAGAATTGTTTGATATTGGAGTGTGATTGTTTTATGTGTTGTATTATATGTTTTGTGTGTTATATGTATGTTATTGATATTGAATATGATTTCTGATATTAGCGTAGTTGCGGCTGAGTTTACATGTGTTTGTTCTGTAATTGATGCTGTGTTTGTTCTGTAATTGATGCTGTGTTTATCTCTGTTGATGTAAACAATTTGATCTGTTCTGTGTTTAATATTTTTGGATTGGTGATATCGAAATTGTGTTTCAAATGGTCGTGGCCAGTGCTGTAGGATAATGTTTGGTTTTTTTGCAATCATAGATATGTTGTTTTACCCTCTTATCCAGATATTGGTATGTAATTCCTATATAAGGACTTATTTCTTACTGTTGTGGAATCTTTAATTTTGTAAAAAAGGTGTGAATATTTTTATAGTTTTTGAAGGTTATTTTCAAGTTATCAGAAGTGAGAAATGTGTTTAATTTATGTGATAGGCCGTGAACGAATGGCATGGAAATGTTTGTTGGTTTGTCGGTGTTTGATAGAATTGATGTAGTGTTAATAGTGATAGTTGATGGTGTTGGTGTTGGTTTATAGTTATAGTTAACTGTGTTTAATAGGTGTGCTATAATTATGTCTGCAAATATCGGGCTTAGGCTGCTACTCATGGCTATGCCAAATAGTTATTGTTGCCAAATGGTTTGTATTTTATTTATTCCCTTTTTATTGGTTTTTTCCTTGACATTTTTATTTCTTGCTTCTTATATCTTTTATATGTGAAATGCTGTTGAGAGAAGAGGACATATTGTCCAGACGATAAATTATATTGTCAACACAACCTGCGGCTGACGGAATGAAACAATTCCAAACTGCCAAAACACCTATGTTTAGAAAACAAATTATTATTTTTATTGTGTGTTGATTAGTGACCGTTAATCGATAATTATTCAGAAATCGTGAGATGCGGTCTGGTACCAGACGATTTCTGAATAATTATCGATTAACGGTCACTAATCAACACACGAGAAGAACGAAGAACATGGGATTCTATGAACAAATTATTATTATTTGGGAATTTCAAGAAGATTTTGTTTTTTCAAATTCAGCGTGGCTTGAAAAAAGGCCAGTCTTTTAAATCGAAGCGGAGCCGGTTATGAAATATTGGTCTGCGGACCGCTTAGCCCCTAGGAAAAAACCTCTCAACACGCGATCACGATTATAAACATGGATTACGCTGACCAAGTCCGTAATATGTAAGAAATCCGCTTAAAACACTATTTCTATATAATTAAAAAAAATATTTATTTCTTATTTATTTAGAAATCGTGAGATGCGGTCTGGTGTGATATAGGTTTCAGAAAAACATTTTCTATATCGTGCCAACGTTTCGATCTTTATTGAGATCATCTTCAGGCTCAAAGTGTTTGTCTTCTGTGCAATTGGGTCATTCTTGCATGTCGTGTCAAGAGTGCCCAGTGGCAGTTTATTTGAGGATCATATCACACATATTGAAAATCTTCGTTCCTGTAATGAGCTGGTGAACAAATAATTGCTGTACTAGAAAATCTATAATATCACTCAATGCGTGTAAATTTAATGAGCGATCGGCAATAAAAGTCGAGCACAGAAACGAGCTGGAATTCATTAATCTTGAACTACCCAGGAAACGCGTAAAACAGAACTCTGCAAGAACAGGACGTATTGCCAAATGATGATCGACCTATCTCAAATTTACATTAAAGAAAGAACACTGGGTAATTTCTCGCTCCAATAATAACCTTAAACTGTAAAACAACTTTTCCATTCAAAAATTCCCCTATCAATTTGAACAGTCAACTTGACTCTCTAAGAAACCAGCTACTTATTCCCAGAAAACAACCTCGATTGAATGTTTAGTTTCTTATACAACAAGAACCGAGACGGCGGTACTAGTCCCTATGTATTTAGAAATTTATTTAGAAATCGTGAGATGCGGTCTGGTGTGATGTAGGTTTCAGAAAAACATTTTCTTTATCGTGCCGACGTTTCGATTTTTATTGAGATCATCTTCAGGGCTCAAAGTGTTTGTCTTCTGCGTAATTGTGTCATTCTTGCGTGTCGTGTCGAGAGTGCCCAGTGGCAGTTTAATTGTTAAAAAATTGTTCAATAGGTAAGAAAATGACAGTATTTCCTATTTTTTGTCAGAATTTCGTTAACAGAATCACTTCACCATGTACTTACTTTTTCACCAACTCATTAAATGAACTTAGATTTTCAATAAGTGTGATATGATCCTCAAATAAACTAAATATTTCTTGGGTTAAAAAATATTTTTAAAAAATTGTTCAATAGGGAAAAAAATGACAGTATTTACGACTTTTTGAAAGAATGTCTTTAACAGAATCACTTCATCATAAATTTATTTGTTCACCAGCTCATTAAATGAACGAAGATTTTCAATATGTGTGATATGATCCTCAAATAAACTGCCACTTGGTACTCTCGACACGACACGCAAGAATGACACAATTACACAGAAGACAAACACTTTGAGCTCTGAAGATGATCTCAATAAAGATCGAAACGTTGGCACGATAAAGAAAATGTTTTTCTGAAACCTACATCACACCAGACCGCATCTCACGATTTCTAAATAAATATCGATTAACGGTCACTAATCACCACACACAATATTTATTTCCAAGTGAAACAATTACACTGATCATAAAACGCTTTTTCTACCGTCTTGGACGAAAAACAAACCATTTGACAGCGTTTTGATTAAATAATTTAATAAATAATATATAGTTTTTCATGATAATTTTTTACAACAAGAAAATATACGGTTTAACCGTTTATTACATCGAACCCTTGATTAGTTGGTAGCATGTGCTGAGGATTTTCGACAGATTGGCTTGATTTTTTTGGCAAATGGGGCGACCAGCTGCCTTCTTTGTCTTATATTGCATTTGGCCTCATAAAAAATATTTCTACTATTATGTCTAAAAGTGAAATTTTACGAGTTTTACGAACTTGGCGTTTTGGGAAGTAGACTCCGGACCATGAGGTTTAATAAATAATAAAGAAACAAAAAATATTAACCTATTTTTTCTTTACGCTAGGAATGAAGTTTTTATAGAAACCAGGAAGAATAGGCAAGAATATAGTGGTTATGTGTTTTGTTTGAGTGCTTGTATTTATTAGTGTGAATGGTGAGGGGCTAATGAGAAACAGAGTCATCATCGAGAGTCGAGTACTCCAGCGACTGCAGATTCAGTGCAATGTATATAGGTGTGAAAGTTTTAATTGTGCAACTGTATTATTGATGTTAGTTTTAGGCTAGGTTATATTTTGCATGCGTTCGAGGATGAAAGAACTAGCTGTCGAAAGCCTCCGTTGGTGCCTAACCCCGTTGGTTGGGGCATCTGGCTTAAGGGTAAGGTGAACTCCACCGAGGTCCAGACCCCAGGGTCAGCACTTCGGGGAGTGACAACCCTTCAGTGTGAAAATCCTATATTTATAATAGGGTCATTCCAAGCCATGTTTTCAGATAGGCACATAGATCTGCACATGAAATAATCTGCAACAATTTTATGAGAAATTTTTACATCAGATATAACATTTAATTCCACGTAGCTTGAAGAATCAACTTTGAGGATACAATCCTAAACCCAAGATTATAAATTGTTCATTTCTAAGAAGTAATAAACCGTCAATATTAAAACAAACGTGTTGATTCTATGGCAGAAAATTTCAAAACTACAAATCAAGTGGGTTAAACTTAGAAATTACACCTATCGCTTGCCGTATTTATCGAACGCATAACGTTTTCTATATTGACAAAAGATAAAATTCTTATCAGAAATCCAAGAAAGGGGAGAGTCATTTTGTCAGAGAAAAACCCAGGCCATCTATCACGATCAGAAAATTTGAATGTATTTCAATGCCGAGTAAAAAGATAGTCACGATTACCTTCAAGAATCATGTTTTAACACCATCCAAGGCGATCAATTCGAACTTAAATTGTCGTAATTCATGGGGAAGCGAGTTGGGGGAAATTGGATTTCAGGACTTTTTAAAGTCTTGAGGGGAATCACGTAATAAATCGACATGCCGGACTTTTATCACTGGTTTATAACAGGGGTTTTTATTGCAAAGTAAAGTCTATTCGATCAAAAGCTGTATAATATTTGACTGCAGTTCAAAATGGAACGCGATCGTGCAATACATTACAAAGCAATGGGAATAAGATGGGTATGGAAGAGCGTAAATGTAAATTTAACATACTATGTTCTTCACATCTTTGGATATACTTCGAATTCAGTTACTCAAAAAAAATTGCGTAATTTACATGCATTTTTCACTCATAAAAAAGCTAATAATTAGAGAAATATGCTTCCAAATAATACTATTTACAACGTTATAAACAAATTAAATTTCCTTAAGGGAAAAAGAAAAACAATTCACCAATCAAGAAGTCTATCTTTAATTAGCGTTGTACGAAGTGTTTTAAACAATTAATATTTGAAATGTGGTTGATTATATAACATCAATATAAAATTAATGAAACTAATTAAATGGAGCTCAACACCTTAACACCTGCCTAAGTATACATTTATATTTAGATAATATCGAGGGCAATTTGTCGTTTCTTGACCCCCTGGGAATAAAAGGGGTTGGTTATTATTCATAATAAAATATAGAGGAAGACGGTCGATAATGGCATTGGGCAGCCTTACTCAGCCGGATATGAATTAGGACAAATTTATTGTGAGAGACTGTAAGGGGTTTTACCTGGAAGGGACGAAACATGCATACACCACCAAAACAACCCTTCGTCAGATAAGCCCTTATCACGGATTAGTCTCACGTGTGGTTTGTATCTAATCGCCGGGGGATAACAAGCCGACGTTTGTTGGGGACGGGGGCCATCGTTCCAAACACACCAAACCACAAATTTCATCTGGCCATTGGCTCAAACGACTAACCCGTTGTTTTCTGTTTTAGACAACGTTGAATTTATAACGGAACGGGAGGGAGGGAGGGAGGAAGGAAGGGGGAGATAGATAGATAGATAGAGATAGAGAGAGAGAGAGAGAGAGAGAGAGAGAGAGAGAGAGCGAAAGAGGGAGAGAAATAGAAAAATAGAGAGAGAGAAAGTTAGAAAGAAAGAAAGAGAAGGAGGGAGGGAGGGAGTGAAGGAGGGATGGGAGGGGGAGAGAGCGTGTGTGTGTGTGTGTGTGTGTGTGTGTGTGTGTNAGAGAGAGAGAGAGAGAGAGAGAGAGAGAGAGAGAGAGAGAGAGAGAGAGAAATATGTAGGGACAAAAGAAAAGAAAGAAAGTAATATTACGAACGAAAAAAAAATACAAAAGTTGAGAGAATGCGACAGAAAGAAAGCGAAGGATGAGAGTAGAGCGAGAGAGACAGGCAGAAATTGCAGAGGAAATATATCAGAAATACAAAATAAGAAGAAAGATAAACAAAATAATATAAAGGGAGAGAGTGCGAGGGAAAAATAATATTGGGCGATAGAGAAGAATAGTGAGAAAGTAAAAAAGTTTGATAAATAAAGAGAAGATGAGAGTGTGAGAGAGAAAGTGAGAAAAAGAGAGGTAGAGTGAGTGAGGGAGACTAAACAAAGAGAGAATGGAACAAGAAGAAAAAGAAAGATTGATAAATCAATTGCTAACGGACAGAAATTTGATAAGAATATACTTGAGATGTGATAGTATAAAATCTGTCATACTAAGATTTTTGTATCCTGAGGCATTAACATGTAATTATTAAACTAAAACGTCGTTAAAGATGTTGAAGTTCTTTTCTGGAGAATATCTTCCGTCGTGTCCGTTGAATGGATTTCCCTTGGCCGCATTTCCACCCACAATAGTAGTTGACGGGATATTTTCCCTGCAGTTATTAGGTTAATTTTAGGCTCGGCGGGTTTTATAATTTTGGACATTTGCCTTACACTCATTTTCGGCCAGACGTACAATCATATTAACACCACCGTTTTTCCTCAGCCCTCTTCTCACAGGCAGTTAGCATCGATTTCTTCTCCCCGTACTTGCCTTTTATTGATCTGAAAAAAGGCTAATTCGGTATTGTCACCGCTTGGGTCAGTACAACAAGGAAGCAATTTAGCAATTTTCCATTCATTTAAAAAAAAAAACAAAGTCGCCGACACGTTTGTCAGAGGATATTCATCTTGGTTCCTCCGGGGGGAAAAAACGCTTTCAACCCTCGTTTCGGCTAATGGGTATGTTTTTGGTGGGAAAAAAACCAAAGCCCGGAAAGCCATGTGTTTGTAGAAACTTTAACATCTTTTCGAAAAACGATATGTCCTTGTCAGAAGCCTCGGCACTAAATTTATCTTAATTTTGACTTCAAGGCTCACAAAAGCTTTAAAATCAGCAGATGGTATGTCAGGACGGTTATTGCCAAAACATCCTTCAAAAAATTGTTTTAAAATAAGAAAAAAGAAAATGTTTATATTTTTTTAAAGACTAAAATATCAATGTATGTTTTTAAATCTAGTTGAAAATTTAAGTAGAATTTTCAGATTACTGACTATTTTCATTTAATATGATGAAGTATGATTTTTAATTCAGTGATCGTCGATCGTATATAATTCTTGTGTAACCAATGTGTTATCAGCGTAGTCGGTTCTTATCGACACATTGATAGCATAAAGATAAATTATAGGGCAAATGATCAGGAAACAATTAAAAAAATTAAGTAAACTTTGAATCGTCAACAATGTCGGTCAATAAACATTGGTTTGATTTTTTTCGAAATTGAATAATAGGACCAAATTTATTTGGCAAACGGAAGTTTACAGAGTGATTTCTTAAGACGCCAAAGTTGGAAAACTTGGCAGCAAACTGATGGCGATTCGTTTCGTTCTGTCTTCAAGAGAAATGAATTGTTTTCAGTGGGACAGAAAAGTCTTATTCATCATATAAATGAATCCCTGGTTATTTTTCTTTTGGAAGACCTCAGAAAAAATATTTACTCCCGCACACTTATTGAATGGAAATTAAGAAATACAATTTTTGATTGCTAATATCAGATATTTTTAGGTATGGCTTTTATATGATGATTCAAACATTTCTTCTTGTAACATTTTCCTCTCTGCGAGTTATTCGATAATAGCCTGTATGTAATTTTTTTCGGCCTTTGTCGGCCTCATCGTTTAGGATGACTTTGGAAGTAAAGAGCGTGAAGAGATAATGTGCAGTCGCCGACGAAGGACATTCGAATCGTCCTTGGTTCTGCAATTCGAATAATTTGGTACAGTTCATGCCAATAATCCTTGGGTGCACCATCAAATTCGCCTAAGAAAAAGGAAAAATCCTGCCACGAATTGCTAGTCTTTATCAAAAAACACTTGATCTTCTCGTAAATAAATAAAAGTGCGACGTCATTCAAACTAAAATAAATGTTTATCTTTGCTGAAAAAGCGTTAGCAGAGACGTTTTCTTATCTGGGTTTAGCTATCCTGAGCGAGTCGTGCTAGACTGACAATGTTTCAAGACCGAGACATGGAATAAAACAAGCTGACAAAGAAAAAAAAGCAACAAGAAATGCGTTGTAGGAGAGCCTAATGTTGCAATAATTTCTTAAAACAACAAAAATTAATTATAACCGTGTATCTCGAATCATACTAAATCTAACGTGGTCAGTTTGATTTCTGATCGATTCCATGGCCGCCTTCTCTCTGTTCGTAATTAACTTGGCGCGTGTGACTCTTCGTCCTTTTGTTTAACTTCCTGAATAAAGGATCAGAAATGTGAGCGGGTAATTTATTGCCAATTCGAAGTCACCGAACCGTGAAATATTCCGTGAAAGGTAGATGATTTCTGATCTTGGGCATAGACGACGTACAATCATACGTATTTCTCATTGTTTCGTCAGTCCTAAGTAAATTAAAAGGAAAGAAAGGAAGGAAGAAAGAGATAGAGAGAGAAAGAGAGAGAGAGAGAGAGAGAGAGAGAGAGAGAGATATTTATGGTCAATGCCAGGGGTAGTATGAGGGACTAACTAACTAGGGTTTTAAAAAAGTGATATTACATAAACAAATATTTATATAGGCAAAGAAAAACATTATTAAGGTTGAAACATTCTAATCTCTATGGGCCGCAAGTAAGAGCGACGAGAGAGTCAAATGAGGTAATGAAAGATAGAAGAGAGGCAAACAAAAAGGAAGAGTGTGAAAAATAAAACAGAAGGAAGAGAGAGCAATGAGAAGAGGAGATAAGGTGAAAGAGTGAGAAACTACAAAAGGAAAAAGAGAGGGAAAAAGAAGACATAACCCAGCGTAACGTGAGAGAGAGAGAGAGAGAGAGAGAGAGAGAGAGAGAGAGAGAGAGAGACAGAGACAGAGACAGAGAGAGACAGAGAGAGAGAGAGAGAGAGAGAGAACAGACAGACAGACAGACAGACAGAGACAGAGACAGAGACAGAGACAGAGAGAGAGAGAGAGAGAGAGAGAGAGAGAGAGAGAGAGAGAGAGAGAGAGAGAGAGAGAGAGCGAGAGAGAACAGACAGACAGACAGACCAGACAGACAGACAGAGACAGAGAGAGAGACAGACCAGACAGACAGACAGACAGACAGAGAGAGAGACGACGGAGGGAGGGTGAGGGAGAGAGAGTGAGAAGAATCTGTGGACTGGATTTGAATAATAATTAATAAATTAATTGATAAAAATGAAATAATACCATTATTATTTGCAAATCTTTATAAATAAGAATATCTTCGACTCTCTTACTGTTGTAACAAACTTGAAAATCCCCAGCGACAATTTGTACGTGATGCGAAAGAACAATTATATTGTTGTTGTTTGTTTTGAGTGTTTTATTTCCAAAAGAAACTTTTTTATTGTTGATAAACACATAGCTTTTTTAAAAATCTATTCAGCTTTGGTGATATAAAACGTGAACGTAACAACATGATGTTAAATCGTAACTGTAAAACATGCCCAGGCACGAAAAAAGTTCAAAAGTATTCCTATCCTTTCATCCTTCCCACACCCACACGCCGGAAGAGACAATCCCATGTTAAGGATAAAGTTTGAGTTGAAACTCGCCTTATGTGGCTTGAAAAGGGTATAAACGTCAGGAAGTCAACTGAGACGGACTTCTCGTCAAATTAACACTAGCCTCTTGGAATTTCGTTTTAATAGAGTTAAGTTTTCGTATCAGACAGTTTAGTACGGCGCAGGACTGTAATGGCAAACAGAAAATGATAGTTTTGGAACTGAAGAAACACATGTGCACTGGTTTGAATGTGAAGGATTTGCCCAGTTTATCAAACCACGATGAAAATATTTTTTTTTCTATCTTTCCAGATTGGATTATAATAATACTCATCAGGTGAAATCGATTAGACAATATTGACATAAAACACTTTCGTTTTTAATCCACAGCCCAGCCTAAGTATTTATTAAACTCGATTAGCATAATAAGCTGGAAGACTTCCCTTGGCCCTTCTTTAATTAAGCCCATGGCAAGTCCGGTAAGGGGGAAACGAAATCCTTTCATACCGTCCTGTTCACCCTCTATTTCAATAAATCCGCCCTTTTTGAATTTAAAATGAGTTCGAAATGTGATCGGCTCTTCTCGGGCAATTAACGTTTCCCTTGGGGCTATGAGTTCTTGAGAATTCGGTCTTCAACTGAAACGACTGACAAAATTTCAGCAGTGTTTTGTTCGAGTCAGGGCCACGTAATCAGCTTTTTATTCAGCAATAAACAATGGTAATAGAATTTTCAATTAGTCACTGTTTGATGAATTGTTTTATTAAACAACACAGTTTCTATTTTCATTCTTTCATGGAATTTTCCAAAACATTGAAAGTCCAGGATAACAATCAAAAAGCTACAATTTCCATCATTAGACGAGAAATCAAAATTAATTTTTTCCGATTGATCTTCATGGTCTAATGGGCTAAGAAAGAGCCGCTGGTGAATGAACTTTGGGTCAGTCTAGTCTTGCTGGCGTCAAGAAACGGTCCAGAAAAAAGAGGCGTTTTGATGTATGCCATCATCAATAAGTAAAAGCTGTGAGAACCTTTCATTTGTTCGGCCACGTGTAAAAATGAGGTACGAAATATATACAAAAACAAGAGTTGAAAAAAATACCCATTGTCAGTACTGATGCTAAAATGTAAAAAGGAAGAAGAAGAATAAGAAAAATAACTTTATTCTGGGACTAGTGTCCCATAAGAATGAAGTTAAAAGTAAAAAAAAAAAGATAGAAATCTTGGCACAATTTATACCAATAAGGCAGGACAGAAGAATAAGTTACGAGAATATTAAACAGAAATAACAAATGTTAACGATAACAAATGTTAACGTGAGGTCTCTGCTTGGAGGGAGAGGAGGTGATTATACAGGTGGGATTTAAAGGAGGAAAAGGAAGCAGCGTGACGAATAGAAAGGGGAAGGGAGTTCCAGAGTTTAGGGACTCGGATCAGAAAGGATCTTTCGAAGGTATGGGTTGTATGTTGCGGAAGGATAAGATCGATTGGGGATGAGCAGGTCTTACGAGTGAGATGTGAGGAGTTGAATTGGAGGGATTGGGACGACGAGTGTGGATGGACTGGAAAAGAAAGCAACCTAGGAAATACTGTGCACGGAAGGAGGGGAATAGCCAGAAAAGTTGGAAATACAACCCCGACACCGGGGATCCCCGTGGGGTGCCGTACACAAATTTTACGAAACAATTCATAATACTCTTCAATCGCGCGTTTTCCCCCTCCGAGAGACCACCGTATGCCAAAAAGCTATAATCGAAGAAGGGAAGTATAAGGGAAGCTACAAGGAGTTTGCGGGTGGAGAAAGGTAAGAGAAGCCAGGATCGACGAAACAGGCTGAGGGAGGCAATGAAATGGCGGGAAATTTGGGAAATGTGAGAATGCCAGGAAAGGTTTTGGTCAAAGACTACTCCTAGGTTTTTAACCGAAGAGCAGAAGGGAATGGGATGGTTATTTAGCATGAGAGGTGGGATGCTGGGGAGGGAATTGAGGAGTTGCCTGGACCCGATAATTATGGCGGTGGATTTGAACGGATTTAGGACTAGGGAATTTTTATGGGCCCATTCGTTGATGGAGTTTAGGTCTTTTTGGATCTTGAGAGTGGCCGAGTGAAGTCGGAAGGGTGGAAGGATATGTATATTTGGGAGTCATCGGCATATAGGTGATAGTTACAGGACTGGATGGAGTCTGGCAGATCATTGATATAAATGGAAAAAAGGATAGGAGAGATGCTAGAGCCTTGGGGCATCCCAGATTTTAGAGGGAGGAAGGAGGAGGTAAGGCCATTGGGAAGGGAGACAGCTTCGTGGCGATTGGTAAGGTAGGAGTGGAACCAACGGATGGTGCAGGCGGAGAAGGAAAAAGATTCGAGTTTAGAGAGGAGAGAAGAGTGAGGGACAGAATCGAAGGCTTTAGAAAAATCAAGAAGGACAAGTATAGTAACTTTCCGTTGGTCCATTGCTAAGTGGAGGTCACTGGTAATTTTTATTAGTGCTGATCGGGTGGAATAACCTTGGCGGAAGCCAGATAGGAGGGGGTTGAGAAGATGGGACTGTTAATCTTTCTAGGGGCTTGGACAGGTTTGAGAGGATGAAAATGGGACGGTAGTCTGTAGGGGAGGATGGGTTGAGGGTTTTATTGACAGGGTGGACAAGAGCTTTTTGACAGGCTGTCGGAAAAACAGAGTTTTGGAGTGAGTAGTTTTAGATGTGAAGTGTCACGTGAAAACGCAGAAATTAAATCGGATATTTTGCCCGAAAACGAAAAAGAACGGAAAAATGAGGCTTATCTACAGGATTGAGATGTTGCTCCACACCAGTACGCCAAAAATAAAAGCAATTGACAAACCTCAGACAGGCAGGAAAAGCAGTTGAACCAGAGTCGATGTGTCGCGTATCGCTTCAAGGAAGGTTTTTTTTAAATATGTTATATGTTAAATATGTTATTTAAATATTTAAAGGAAGCACATGAGCATAAACAGCAAGCCGGGGTGTTAACCTAACCTGATCAAAGGTAGGCAAGAAAGGCCCCAGGTAAAAAGAGGAGGATATAATGCCTACCACACGATAACCAACAGGCTAGTTGAATGTCCGTTGCAAAAAACCAAATTATATTTTGAAAATTTAGGATTGAAATGATTCTTTTTAATAGGAGCTTTTCCAAAAATATTTCCTTAAATGGGTAGTAGACTTGTTGGCCTATATGAAGTGATGGCTTTGGTCTTCCAGTCATCGAACTCATGACCGGCACATGGTCACTTATTGGGTCTGTCTCTTCTCGCAATTTTTTTTTTTTAGTCAAACGTGTTTCGACATTGCGCCACCTTCACTGAGGAACTCTTTCTTCCGAGTTTGACAAATTAAAAAATAAATAAATAAATAAAACAACTCTGCCGGTTCTATATGAAGTGTATTGGTTTTTTTTGGTTAGGAGATATTCCGACAGTATATACTAGGATTTCCATGCTGTAAGGTAGTTTGAAGATCAGAATTAAATAGATATGAAATGAATATGACCTTTTAATCGTGTCAAAAGAAAATTATAAATAGTTCCTGGCTGTTGACGTTTTTCCGTAAACCTTTTGTCGGTATGACTGGCCTACTCTCAGTCAAAAACTTACCTATTGAGATTACACAATGCCAAAAAGAAGTAAAAAAATCCATCGACTTCTACAGTAGTGATATGTATTTTTATTAAGGATTTGCCTTATTTATCTTGTCTTTGATATGGAAGACAAATAAAAGTTACACATTGTTCTGTAGTTATGGAAAATTTTTGGTCAATTAACCAGGATTGTAGTTGTATAATTATGATAAATGTTACCTTTCGTGTTTCGATGTCATTGAGTATGTGTTTCTTTTTGTGTCCTAGGGTCGGGGTCACGTTGTAGACACTGCCTGCCTTCATGGGGACTTTGGGCGGGCTTGCTGCGGCTTCGTAAAGCTGCTGGACGCAGACGGGTCTCGATGACCTGGTGAACAGTTCGGTCTCGCATTCCTGCCTTATTTCGAAGTGGTTTTTGATCGACCAAAACTCCGTCAAATCGCTCTCGGCTGTAACAGAGGAGAGAAGGAAAATAATAAACTTTTTTTCGGCTTTTACGGCGTTCCAATGGCCAGGGCCTTTTCGGCCGACCGTGATAAAAGGGGTGGAACAAGTAGTCGTAACTTTTATTTTCCAGCTTTTTTGTTCTCGGGCGACCTGGTGAAACTTCGCCGGTTTAAAATTTGAAAGGGTTTGTTTATTTGGTCGTTTTTTAGAACTTGACTCATAATATATTGGGAACTAAAACTGCTTAAAAATAAACCAATTCGTCACAACTATGTACAACGAAAAATCAAACTTTGATTTATGGTCAATGCCAGGGGTAATATGAGGGACTAACTAAATAGGGTTTTAAACAAGTGATATTACATAAACAAATATTTATATAGGCAAAGAAAAACATTATTAAGGTTCAGACATCCTAATCTCTATGGGCCGCAAGTAAGGGCGACGAGAGAGTCAAATGAGGTAATGAAAGATGGAAGAGAGGTAAACAAAAAGGTAGAGTGTGAAAAATAAAACAGAAGGAAGAGAGAGCAATGAGATGAGGAGATAAGGCGAAAGAGTGAGAAACTACAAAAGGAAAAGAGAGGGGAAAATAAGATATTAGAAAATAAAGCAGTAACCCAACGTAACGTGAGAAAGAGAAGGAGAGAGAGAGAGAGTGCGAGAGCGAGAAAGAGAGAGAGAGAGAGAGAGAGAGAGAGAGAGAGAGAGAGAGAGAGAATAGGTTGAGACATCGAAGCTTAAGAAAACATAAAATTAGTATAGGAATGAATAAGAAATAGCAAAAGGAAAATGAAAGGTAACACGGAGAATAGGTAAAACAAGAGAAACACTAAGTAAAAATGAATAGAGGATAAATGAGAAAGAAAATGTGAAGCTACCAAATAGAAAAACCATTATACAGGGTACCTCAGGCCCAGTTCGACTTCTAAATTTCATCTACCACCATATACATCTTGAAAATCATTTTAAAGAATTTTTTAAGCTGAAAACAATGGTGAAGTCGGATTTTACATTGGTCCAAAAATGACAAAGTTATGACAAAATGTTGGAAAAAAAATTCAGTTGGTTCGCTATTTATTAATCACATTTCATGTTAACTGCCTGTCTTGCGTAAAGATGCAAAGATTTGATCTTTTTAAACACTCTTTACCGGTGCTCAGAGAGTAAGAGATAGAGTCAGGACAGATGGATTTACAAGCATTTTCTATCCTTTGAAGCAGTTCTTCGCTGAGGTTGCGGGTTATGATTGGCATAGATACTGTTTTTTAAATTGCTCCACAGAAAATAATCAACTGGAGGTAAATCGGGTGACCGAGGAGGACAAGAGATCGGGCCGTGAGTTCCTCCCTACCCACCTACTCCGGAAGTGACGATTTAAAAAACGTCTCACCTGCAAAGAATTGCGTGCGAGGCATCCATCAAGCTTGAGAATCATTCTTTGTCATTGATGTACCATTTAAATTATTTTCATAGAATAAGGCCGAATTAATTTATGTCCGAGAAGTCCACACCAAAAATTGATATGGTGAACAATTTGATGATGACAGTAGTTAGAGTACGAAATTCTCGGATTTTAATCAGTTCACGTTCAAAAATTCCAACAGTTTATTATGCCATTAGAGGTGAACTTGGATTCATCAATCCATAGGATATATAGAAGAACGTTTTCTTCAGCCTCCCAAATCAAAATTTGTGCAAGGATCGTTAGGCGACTGTCGCAGAATCCCGAAGACCCTGGACAAGATCGGTCGCTCTTCGGTTCTTTTTGAATGGAATACTGAATGTACTATTGTAAAATTTATTTACATCCAGGATTTAAGAGTTGCTCTCATAATGCGAGTTTGACAAACAATGTAAATGATAAAGGCAATTAATGCTTACTTTAGTGAAGAAGAATTATTGGAAATAACAACAAAATAAACTAAATGCGTTTTTTCAAACTCTTTGCCATAACATTTTCATTTATTGTATTGTACCAATTTAAAATCCGATTGCACCTATGTTTTCATCGTAAAAAATTCTTTAAAATTAATTATTCAGAAATAAAATAAATAATAAATTGTAAACAATGTTTGTAAATCCCAGGCCCTGAAGATGATCTCAATAAAGATCGAAACGTTGGCACGATAAAGAAAATGTTTTTCTGAAACCTACATCACACCTGACCGCACCTCACGATTTCTGAATAATTATCAATTAACGGTCATTAATCACCACACATTCTTTAAAATGATATGTCAGGATGTACAGGGTGGTATTTGAAATTTTGAAGTTGAACTGGACCTGACGTAACCTGTATAATTTTTCTTGAAAAAAAGGTAGAAACTTGAAACTTTTTTTTTATAGCGTCATTGAATCAGAGGAATCCAGCCGGGCCCTATAAAAAGGACACCTTGTATAAAAATAGTATAGATGATATATGAAAAAGAAACTGTGAAGCTAAAAAATAGAAAAAATGTAAACATGAAAATAGGGTCGTACAAAGAATATGAGAAAATTAGGAGAGGCACCAAATACAATAAAAAATGGGTAGCTAAACAAATAAATATACAGGCATATAGAGAGATTAATAGACAAGTGATATACAGATACAAAATACTACTTGATATATAGAAAGTCATAATTGATAACTACTGATATATACTGATGATAAAAGATAAATAGATAAACATACTGATTGATACATATACAGTAAACTTGATACCCAGATAAACAGATTAATTGATAGATTGGATAATTTGGGGAGGTTGGAGGGTTATACTTATATATTTGTAAATATTGATACATTTAAATATGGAGTGTTAGATAGAGTCGTGTAGATGGATAATGATGTGTATATATTGCAAATAATAAACCAGTCTGTTGATGAGCTTCAATTGTACGCCAATTATCCTAACATCATTATGATAATTGCACTATAACTAGCATTTAATTGGTAAATCGTTTATTTGAAACCATTGCTGAAGATTGACCGATGTGTAGAACAAGAATAGACCAGGATTCTCCAGATGTTAAGCAATAACAAGTACGGAAAGAATATTTTGCTGTTTTAAACGCTTTATTGATACCAAATAATTTGATGACAAATAAATTCGTTTTAATGATTCGTTATGGATAAAAAGACGCCGAGTCCCTTGGGCCGACTTACATTCCGTTCATTTCCAAAGCTGGGCCCTCCAACACGAATAACCGTTATTTGAATAGAATCCTCTGGAGGAGCTGAATTACACGAATCAACTTTTATGGCCCACTTCGACCCAGTTGGAAGTGATAATCGGAGAGTGACACCGACGCCCTTTTCTTCTTCTTCTTTTTTTTTTTATTAAACGAAATTATCCGTTTGAACTCGTCTAATATAACCAGTGATTTGTTTATTTCGTTTTTTTTTTGTCAAACCGTTGGACTTGGTGCTGAAGACATTATTTGGTTTTAGGCCTGCTCTGGCACGGCATGGACGGTCTTCTATAACATTTGTTTATGGGTTAATCAAAAACATTAAAAATTATCGTTGTATATTTTGATTGTTATTAAGCCCTACTGAGTACGAATGATCTTTAATATTCGTCTTATTTAAACTATATGTTGTTTTGGACACGACTTTTAAATAACGAAAGTTAAAGATTTGACAGGATATTAAAATTAAAATCTTTCGTAGGTAGTTGGCGTCTATAAATAGCCGTGGAGGCGAGACCATCCAAGTCCGTGGGCTTCATCGGAAAGCCCCCGGCATCGCCCACTCGAGTCATTCACTGCACCGGCTTTCATCAGAATGAAAAGAGGAACGCATTGTCCGAGGGTCAATCACACGGCTGAACAACTCGGGGCGGTACGACGCCATAAAAGGACGAAGACAACGGTACAATTCACGACAAACCGGGCGGAGGGCGAGACAAATAAACAAACTGCGGGTAATCTTTGTTGCCTCGGTTGGGAAAAGAGTAACGAAGTAAGAAGAAAAACCTACACCACTTCGGGCGGATTTGGTGATAACGGATAATCTCACGGCATGGTCTTTCCATGTCCAAATTTAAAGTGCGAGGCAATCCTTCGTCTGGATATCAAATTCCATACAGTTAACGATAAAACTGCATCAAATGGATTAAATAATAAAAAAATAATACAACTTTTTTCCTAAAAAAGACGAGTTTTGACATCAGTCTAAAATTCGATGTATATATGCATTTTAAAGTTTCTTTATCCTTTTCCTCATACTGCGACCCCTCTACTGTGGAGTGATTAACTTGTGCCTAGGTCATTTTCAATCATTTTAATCTGTTAATTCTCATCCGTGTGTCCTCGCTATTAATTTGTTGCTAAGGTTTTTTAATCAGAAGTTGACGTAGGATTAGTAAGTACATGCTTCAAACTTAGTACCTCAGCCTGTGCTAGCTGTGTTAAATTGTGAGATTTCTTATAGGGATCTGGGAAAGGACCAGAGTTGGATCGTTTCCTATCATTTTGGCCTGCCTACACTCGTTCAATTTGTCTGTAAGACCTGTTTTGGATTATCGACATCTTCAGTGGTGGCAATTTATTAAGGACACAAGTTACAAGTGCTTAGAAAACAAAAGTCCGAAGCAAATTTTTTCTTTATTTCTAGTTTATAAATATTTTAACGCGTGTCATAAAAGTTGGAAAATAAGCCTATTTTATTTTAAAAACGTGGTTCTGTTGCTGAAAAATTGTTGCATCGTCAGCAAAAGTGGATAAGAATAGGGTGAGCGACGTTATGTGTCCCACCCATGTTTTTTTAATGAAAGACAAATAAAAAATACACGTATTTAATGGTTTCTGATGTACTTTATTTTGACTAATTCAGGTTGAATTTTTCTTTAAATATTCCAGAATACACCAATCTACTTTCTATTTCTAATGGGACCCTATTACGTTTTCACACATTTTTGATAGTATTTAGACTCCTGAACAACATTTTGTTCTCAATTTTGTATCAAAAATAAGAGTTGCTTCTCTTTAACTTCACGTCATCTTAAAAATGTCTCAAAATGTTCTTAAAAATGTCTCAATATTTTAATTTTAAGAGAAAAACAAAAACTCTAAAAATAATTGTAAACAACAATTTTATTACAACCTTGTTGACAAGGACTGTTGTTGGTTCTAAGCCGAGGGATACTTATTAAATTTTTTCACCTTTTATTTTTTGCAAAACTACTAACACCTTCTTTTGCTTCGATAAATTAGTTGACTATTTGTTTAAAATTTATTATTAATTTATTTTTGTTGGTAATGTAGAAATAAATTTTTTTAAATGTGTTTGCTTTTCACATAAGATTTAGACACTGAGACTTTTTAAAGAATATTTTGAGACATTTTCAAAGAAAGTGTGGAGTTATAGGGAAACAACTTATTTTTCAGACAAATTTGAGAATAAATTTTGAAAGACATGTCCTATTTAAAAAAAATCTTTTTAGATTTTTTAACACTCGCTTAACACTATCAAAAATGTGGGAAAAAAGTAATATGGTCACAATAAAAGTTGGTCGGTGTATTTTACAAGATTTAGAGAAAAAAAATCCGCCGGTATTAGACAAAATAAAATACATCAGAAACCACGAAATATACGTGTCTTTTTATTTTGCCTTCGTTATAAAAATGTGGGTGGAGCACATAAAGTCGGTCACCCTGTTTATCGAGTATGGAGAGGTCCCAGAATGCTCCCTTGTGGGACGCCAGACTATCTAACTGCGAAATAATGTTCAGGCACGTTCATGTGCCACCCGGGGTACATTTTTCATAGGAAAATGATAGGACATCTCGAGCGAGGTGAAATTGATGGGGTGTAGGAACTTAATTCCACACTGGCTAGAAATATGTTGTTGGGATGCAACGTGTTCAAGTAAATAAAAGTTCTCGAGAATTTTACTAACTAGTTTATGCCCTAAAATCTCTACATTTTTATTATTTATTGTTAGTTATACACTGAAAGCAATGAAAACATCATGTCGGAAAGTGAGATAGAATTTTTCATCTCTGGTTACCTCACTAATACTGAGAAAAAAACTATAAAAGTCTTTGCTACAACCAGCATTCCTAAAGCCAAATTAAAATGTATTCGTACATTCTCAGAGGATGCAGTTTTGAAGATAATCCGATCCTAAATCACTTCTTCCAATAGAACCCGGAGGTTTTCAACCTGAACATCCGCCCATTCGAGCTGGAAGAGATAAGTGGTAAACAGTTTGTGTCCGCAGAATGCTTAGCATTAGCATAATAGCTCGTCGAGGTGCCTTGTCTGAAAAAAAAACTTATTTGCTCTTCCCATGGCATAAAGAACATCCAGATTTATTTGTCCCAACAGATTTTCGATAAGAATTTAATAACTGTTGAGCACTTTCCAAATTCGGGTCTCGATCACCATATTCCCTTTAGTTACACAGAGCCGGTTTATCCCGCGGCTGCCCCGAGGGCCACGACAATTTACAGATTTACTCATCGGCACCTATTTAAAGACTAAAAACAAATATTCCTGGCTTCCAGTAACGACTGAAAGCATGGTAAACAATCTAAAATACAATCAACCTTAGACAAATTTACACCCTCCGGAGTCCTGTACAGTCCTTTTTTTAGAAATAAATAGCTTATAAATCACTTTCGTTTTTACTGGCCCTAACACTTTTTTCATTTTATTAACAATTCAAAATAGAGGGTAACAAACAGCTCAATATGTTACACACCCTATTACCTCAGAAAATTTATTTCCAAGCTTTAATTATATAAATAATGTAAATGATTAAACATAAATTTAACTAAATACTAGAGTTAATATCTGAATATTGGACTAAGCCTTCATCATTCATACTAATAATGATTTCAAGAGGTGAAACAATAGAAATGTTAATGATGCGTAACTATATACCATGAGACAATCAACCATCAAAATAACTCAATCAAACTTCGTTGAATCTCTTTGTCCTCCCATTTTTTCCAGCTACATAAAACAATCCAAAAGAAAAATATTATAAATGTTATTGTGATTCACCAAGAAAATTACAACGCTAAAATTTGAGCTGTGTTATACGATGATCTATTATAATTATATATTTTTTGATATCTACAGCCCTGTTCTTGTTAAATTTATATTCTTAATAGGCATATTTTCGTTAAAGGAAAATGTCATGTCTTCATAAATTACACTTCAGGCATCATAAATTACTAGGATTTAACAAGTTTTCTATTCATAACACGTTATCGTTTCCAACGGTTGTTTAAGCATTATTTTCTAAATATGAAAGAAGACAAAACAAAAACAGAAAAAAGAAAAAACAGAAAAAAAAGAAAAGTCAGAGAGAGAGAGAGAGAGAGAGAGAGAGAGTTAGAAAGAAAGAATTAAAGAAAGGGAGGGAGGGAGAGAGGGAAAAAGGAAGGGATTGAGGGGGAGAGGATGGAGAGGGTGGGAGGGAGGGAGGGAGGGAGAGAGAGAGCGAAAGAGGGAGAGAAATAGAAAAATAGAGAGAGAAAATTAGAAAGAAAGAAAGGGTAGGATGAAGGGATGGAGGGAGGGGGAGGGGGGAGTGAGTGAGTGAGTGAGTGAGTGAGTGAGTGAGTGAGTGAGTGAGTGAGTGAGAGAGAGAGAGAGAGAGAGAGAGAGAGAGAGAGAGAGAGAAAGAGAGAGTGGGAGAGAGGAGAGACAGACAGACACAGAAACAGAGAGAGAAAAAATTGAATTCATGAAGAAAAAACATCAAAGTAGTACAGTAATGGATAACAAGGTAGAAAATGGGGAAATAAAAATAAATAACAACACGGAGAATTAGTAAAACAAGAGAAGCATTACATAAACTTCAGGCTGGAAGAAATATATGAAAGAGAATGGGAATTTTAAAAACAGAAAATGTTTAAAAATAAGGCCTTAGTCGTAGTACGACTGATATTGAAGAAGGAAAATAACACCTAATGCAATATTAAGAAAGATAAGTTGATAAAGAGATTGATATATGTATAGACAGGCAAATTGATAGATATTGTAGAGATGTATAGATAGTCAGATTGGTATATAGAATTCAAGAACAAAAAATGTGAAAAACCAATGCAAATAATACAAAGTTGAAAGACAAATATTTTCAAAGTAAAAACCGAAATAATAATGAAATTTTAGCTATACGAAATATAAAAATTTGGAGAGAACAAATAGCAGTAATTTGATGGTTTACAGGTCATTCTGATTCGCTTATTCCTGTAGTTTCAGTGAAACTTTCTGTACTTAATTGACCAAAACGACAATAATAGACGTGACAGGATGATAATGTACGATCAAGTTGTAGAAAGGGCAAAAAAGAAAATGTTTCATCTTCAGCAGTTAAGCGGCCTAATGTTCAACAATTCGACCACCATCACAGAAGAAAATGAAAATTTTCTAAAGCTCCAACGTGTAATCGTTTATTTAAATTTTACAGCTAGCCTCTTTTATTTCCATGAAGAAGGGAATTTTTACAAAGGAGTGTTAATTTATTTCCTGACTCATCTGGTACAAAAAGAACTACAGGGAAATGCATTGTGGAAGTCCGCACGCAAGTCGTTCGGCGAGAAAAACTATCAGCTGCTTTTGACTATTATCCTTTTTTAAATAGCGGCATTTTCTTTGATCAAAGGTGAGATGTTTATTCTAAGAAATCGAAGAAACAAGTCGTGAGGACAAAGGCTGCGAGCCGCGCGGCAACAGCGCATTCTCCAGGGAGCAAGCGAGACGGAAAGATGCTTCATTTCGGTAAATCATGATCCACCGTTCAAGTCTCCACGTCTTCTACTAACGTTTTCGAAAACATCAAACTCCCTACCAAAACCTTTCTAATGGGAATTTACCTTTTTGGGGTTAGAAGTAAATACAAAAATGTTTGAAAATTATGAAAAAGAAAACATTTTCTGATAGAAACTGGCATGAGAATAACCTCAGTATAATTAAATAAATTTGTCGTGTCAGGTCAAATTCCCACAATACGATGAAATCAATAAAAGGAAATTTTTAATACATACAAGCAAATTTTAAAAAAAGGTTAAATTTATATTGAAAATATCCACTAAACCTGAGGTATTTTTGGCAACAAATTACCGATAATTAAAATTAGATATTTTTCCCTTTTTTTAAACTTTTCAAACTTAACTTTTTAACAAGACATTACTTCCTAACAATTCGAGAGAGAATGCTGCAAGTCCATGAATAGGTGGTCAAACCGTTTTCAGTTCCGACAAAGCCAACCGCTAGGTCTTCTTATCACTGTGCACCTGAGCCTTATTTTGGGCATTTCAAAAGATAGACAATGCCAAAGGGACTAGCTCGTTTACCTCACTGGATCTTGGCAGTGCTATTTTTTGGCGCTCCCAGGATGGGCCTCGCGTAGGCGTCCGGTAGAACTCGAAGGAAGTCGTGTATTTTGCTGCTTGCTTGTACGAGCGCACTTCCACATTATAAGCCGACCACCCTTTCTGCCGATTGCTTCACACAACTTTTTTGTGTCTTGGCACTTATATCTGTCCGCACCTCTTTGCTCACCAGGCTTTCGAATCACCAAATGCGGTCAAAGGCAGAAGATTGAGTCGTATATTACACCATATGTCTTAGGGCATGTGCTGTGTTGCAACCTGGCATCCTGCTGTGCTGACCGAGGTGCAGGTCGGCGCGGACGGTCGCATGTAGTCTTGCGAAAATGAGCTGTTCCAGAGTTTTCCCCAGCACAGATAGGAGGGATGATCATTTTATATGAAGCTGACTGGGCCCCAGCCTCCCAGCCTTCAAAAATGCGCAGCAGGGAACTGTCCGGCCACTAGACAGCCGTCGTGAGTTACTGCAAATATGGCGTTACCGTTTTAGTGCACGCCTTCACAACTGTCGCTTGGACTCGGTCCTCGCCAGGCGCTATGTCGCAGTTAATCTCCTAATTAGGAATGGTCTGACTTATTAACAAAACTTTAATTTATTACATACCCTAAGTATCTGATTTTAAATACTTGAATGAGAGGGGTTTTCCGTGGATTTAGTTCTGTGAAAGTGGTCCGCTAGCTAAAATGTTTGGTTAACAACCATGGTATATTGTAATGAATGGATTTATTGGCGTGAAGTGTAGTGTAAGAGGAGCGATGGCGGAATATTGAGTATCCGTTCGACCTTCAATTAGATTAGTTATACAATAGGTGTCTGTAGTGTACTCCACTACCTGGAGAGCCCAGCCTACGCGTCTGAACTGATAAAGCCTGAACCCCACATGACCGCACCGCGTGACGTCCAACACTCGGCCGACTTGCGGTGACGGTGACAGAGGACCCCACTTGTCTGTACCGTGTTGGTCAACACTCAGTATTTAGTAGCTTCAAAGCTATATCGTTCGAAGCTTAAATCGTTTTGTTGAGAAAAAATGTTAAGAAGTTTTAAGAATAGTGAATTAGTGATAAAGCACTTGCGTTAGAGGAAGAAGATGTCAATTGGCGAAGAAATCATCGCAGAAGGAGATGATCTTCATCTTCACATAGAAGAATGTGAGTTCACAATTCAAGGAACAAATCTGTTGAAAGGGAATTAATTTATTTGATTATTATTAATTAAATTATTCTGTCTTTATATTCCGTATTTCTGTGTTTTTGGCCATACAACACAGGATATTTTCTTTTCTGACTTTCTCAGTTAGTTACTTTGCTTGCGTCCATTTTATGAAAAAAATTGTACTAAGATTGTAAAAATACAATCGAGAATAAATAGATAAACGAAATATTTAAAAAAAAAAAAACTTATTCAAAACTAACTCTACACTGCACCTTACGCGATCCGTGTCCGTCAAAAACTAAACTAAACTAGTCCGGCACGGTGCGGTGTGTTGCTGCGGAGTCGGTGTGGAGATGTGGGGACTAGCCTCACTTCCATTCTCTAAATCCCTCTCCGTGTGACGGCAGTCACTCGGTGCGGTCATGTAGGGTCCGGCCTTAAGACGTTTCTGTTGAAAATGTTTTAATTATTATTTTTTGGAAACTCCATTGTTTTGATTACAACTGGTAATAATGTACTGAAATGAAAATTGAATATTCATTTCATCTCAGACCAATTTTCTTTAAATTAATTGATTTCCTTCCAATTCTCATTCGCATACCATGGCCTCCGTTTCTTTCATTCTCCCCTGGAGCATTCAAGAGGCCGTTTTATTAAGTCATTAACTGATTTATAACTGAATGGAACTCACGTTTTGTCTGAAAAACGACAAAGCGGAGGTAAAACGGCCACCTCGGTTCTGCTTCATTAAAACGACCGGTCACGGTAGATTTGCATACATAATAAACAACGTAGAGCTGAGGCTGTGTTGCTATTTATATCTCTATATCCGAAGATAATGATTCGCGAGATTGACATCGATGTGTCAGACAAGCAATTGTTTACCAACAACTTGTTTGCCGTTAACCGCAAATCAAATCAAAGTTTATTGCCAGACCAAGAGTATACAAAAGTCAAGGAATGAATCAAGACCAAAATAAGTGCATGGCATAAAAACAAATATCTTAATATGAGCAATGTACAGAGATAGAGATTAAATTACAGAACTTATGTGAATAATACAATGGTGACAATTCGCTTTTGCTTTTTAGTCTAGGTTAGGCACCTGCGCTGCCATAGGCCCACCCATCCAATGGTGGATCTTAAAACAAAATGGAATTATAGGTAATTTAGGTAGTCAATTGTTTCATTGCTTCTTGTTTAATTGCTAACATATGAAGATCGATAAAAACTAAAAAAAAAAAAAAAAAAAAAAACCAACCCTAAGGCAGATCAAAGGGCTAATAAGAATCAATCATATTAAAATAAAAATTATTAGAATACAATAAATAATACCCAAAAAATATTAAATAAACAACAATTAAAACAAAACATAAACGCAACAAATAATTAAATGCCACTTTTCGAAAATAACAACAGTTTTTTGAAACTTATGTGTCCGGCATGTAGAGAAAAGTTGTCGATGTGTCACACTTAATTGACCTTGGTCCTTCCTTCAATAGAGAGCGCGTAGGAATACCACCCGATATGAGAATTGTGATTGAGCACGGCAGCGAGTATCTGGACCCCTGTTACGATTTTTGGACGAAATAAAGAGGAAATTGTTAAAGTTGTATATAGTAATGATAATTTTGTGTGCCAAGGATGTGTTGAGTGAATTTATTTTCTAGTTTAAGAGGGCTGATGGCGGAATATTGAGTATCGACTCTCGATTAGGTTAGTTATATAATAGGTGAAAAGGGTGATGGAGGAATGTCGAGTACTGCATTACCCTATCCAAGTGAACGGTATGTAAATAGGAAAGAATATATTTAAGAATGAATGAGAGTGTGAATGGTTTTAGATATATGAACTACATTGGGTGATAACATTACCTAACTGGAGTCCAACCTCGGTTGCTGGGCGGATAAGACCGAGTTTTGACTTCGGACTGCCCAACAATCGAGGTGGGTGATTCTGTCAGTAATTTATTATAAATTACAAAAGTGGAACCACCGGTGTACTGTGAGAAATGGTAAGCTAAACTTTGCACATATGTGTATTATATGTGCAGAGTATAGGGATTTGAGCTTATACAAATCCAATCCAATAACAGTTTTATAAAATTAATTACGGTTTTTAGTTGAGATGAAAAAAAGTTAATGGCACGAGAGGGATTCGAACCCACGACCTTCGGCTAGATACGCCGCTGCTCTACCACCTGAGCTATCGTGACCTCGATCCACTCGGACATCAACTCCCCATCTCAACCCCACCTTATGAGTTTTCTCTCCTTTTGCCATTTTTCAATTTATTTCATATTCATCTCAACTAAAAACCTTAATTAATTGTCATGTATTAATTGGTCAAGCGGACCACGAAAGTAGTGAATTAAGTTTTATAAAAATTATATCAGAATTATCTTCTTCACCAGGAAAAGTATCAGATCTAAGCTTGTCTTGAATAAAAATACAACAATATAAAATAATTAAGTATGATTAATTTTTCATTTGAGATTAAAAATTATTTTATTAAACGTTTATAAAGTCAATTTATAAAAGATAACACCGTAATAATAATTTTTGTAATAGAATTGTTAGTTGGGTTCCCTTTTCAGGAAATCGATCATATAATCAGGTCCGTCAGTTCAAGTTGTTTCAGTTTAATTTAGATCGAAATGCGGTCCAGGCGGCACGAACACATAAACCATATTTGGGACGAGGGCGGATTTAACGACTCCACGGTTCAACGGGGCGGTTCAGAGAATTTCGTGATCGCGACATTAGCCTTGTTGATTAAGAAAGGATCATTTCTGCCTCGGACATTCCGCTTAAGAGTTGACTCTGAAAGACATTTAAAAACAAACCTTAGGAAATCTAGAAACATAACTCTGGTGCAGAAATAATTGGCGAGTTAAAGTGGTATATACAGGAGCGTCTTTCCTCTGTGCGGTGAGGGTCTTTACATTTGAATGTTTCGTTTTTAGATTTTGGAATTAGACCCTGGCTATAAAAATTATCTTTCATTGTTCTTCTTTGATCTTGAGCCAGATAACAGAAATAAAGAAATTTTGGGGGTAAAACATTTTCGTGCATCGATCCACGTGGACGAGCCAAATAGAGAGAAAGAATTTGCATAGTGCAAGAGGTGCTAACAGTACACTCTCGGGTGTTGTCAAATTGCAACTAGGTGATAAAATGCGCAGGGACGCATTTATGGAATCAATGCCCCAAAACCCGCGATGTTCTACCCAAAACCCGCCTCTGCTATGTTAATCACACTGCCAAACATCGTGGCTGCGATTACCACAAAGGGCTCCAACGTCAAAGGAGGGAGAGAGAGTTAGCTAGAGCTTCTCTTTTGAGTCACTACATTAGCTGGTGGGTTATTATGGTAGTTGACGGGAAAAGTTATTTTCCGAAGGGTGAAATTGGAATGTTAACATTTTGTATTTTTATTGTCTTCTAAAATCTAAAATCTTCCATCGCTTTAACCACTGCTCAAGAGATGTGATGGGTTTTCAGGTTTCTGGTTGCGATGACAGGATCTTTATGAGAGCAAAGGATGGTGAAATCATCCGCCTAAGTTGTAAGAATCGTTTCTGGAAGAATAGGAATGTCTGCGGTATATACCGTGTAGAAGATGGGTCCTGAGATATTTCCTTGTGGTATCCCTGCATCTGTGCGATCAGCTGGCAGAGAGTGGCTTGAAAGTATCTGTCGGATAGGTAGGATTTTAGGATCAGGAAGTAGGTAAAAGGAATTAAACTCGCTTAAGCTCCAAGAGAAGCCCCTGTGCTTTACCCCCTTCAGCCTGAGTGGCTTGACAGTATCTGTCGGATAGGTAGGATTTTAGGATCAGGAAATAGATAAAAGGAATTAAACTCGCTTAAGCTCCAAGAGAAGCCCCTGTGCCCTTACCCCCTCCAGCCTTGCTTTACATCTACGAATACATGGGAAGCGAACTTCTTTTGCTCAAGAGGGGTAGCGATAATGTCTACAATGCCATTGCTGAACAGATGTCTAAGAACATCTCAACCCAAACTGGTTGGTGGTCAGGGAAAATGATACAGGAATGAAGGATGGAGCGAATGTTTTTGAACAGGAGTTTTTTATTTAATTTTGTCCATTATGGGTAACAGACTAATTAGACGTAGGATGATGGAAACTATTTAAGCACCATGTTGTAAGACCGAGTTTGTAAATTCGATCAGCACACTGTACAGATCATCCATGATAATTCATTGATGAAGAGAGGAATTAACACTTTTAGTTTACTGAAAATTAAGAGTAGCAATGTGTAGAGATTAGTGACCGTTAATCGATAGTTGATCGATTGAGATCATCTTCAGGGCCTGGGATACAGATTCAGGGCATCAATAAAAGATCGAAACGTTGGCACGATAAAGAAAATGTTTTTCTGAAACCTACATCACACCCGACCGCATCTCACGATATCTGAATGACAATTAAAAGTACCTAATTGCCCTTTCTTAGAAAATGCCACATATACTAAAGTGTGCGTTATTTCAAATGTGATTAATAACCTAATAATAACCTAATTCTAGAAAATATTAAAAAGCTCTAAAAGAATCTCAACATAATCAGGTGTTAATTAATACAGTTTAATTGTGTAATAAAGGAATATTGCTATCAGGGAAATCATCTCAAATTCGCAACCTTTCAGAACTAATAATGATAATCACTTTCGCATCATTAACCTTTGGTATTTCAAGACAACCACCTCGGTGACTTCGTGCCGAGAGTGCACCAAGTACTAAATGCTTTGTACTTTTTCACTAACGGCTGAACAATCAACTCAACCCGGCTGGCATCGTAAACGCACGACCTCATGATCGACAGTCACGAAGGATGAAAATAAAACTTTACAGAGAAGAACACCAGTTAACTTGAAGATAACTTGGCGAACAAAGAAATCGAAATCTATAGTGCAATTTAACAGAGAAAAATCTTAGGATGGTGTTTTATTAAGGAGGGTAACGGTTTTCCTCATCAATAACGCATTTTTTAAATATTCTAGAGGGTTGCCAGAACTATCTGTTGTTCTGCAAAAGGTAGAAACACCAAGCTTATCTGCAATTTGTCATACGAACTTTTTTGCTTATTTGTCATACTGATTACTAATCCCAACCAATTTGTCCATTATGTCACTCCAGGTCCGTGTATATGAAGGACTTCTTGCTACGCCATACAACCAAGTTTGAAAAGCTTATGTTTCAAGTACTCGGAAAAACACATTTCTTCATTACCTTTTTTGTAAATAAATTGCTGCTATTTCAAATTTAGACTGGATAAAGATTTTTAAAAAAGCAATTAAACAGTCAATTTCAGCCAAGTTAAAAAGTTATTAAAATTGTTTTAAAGCCTAGGCATGACGTTTGGTCGTGAATAAACTGTGAAATTATTGATATATTGAAAGATTTTGTGAACCGGCTAAAGCCCTGCTTGTTGTATAATAAAAAGACACGATACCTCTTAAATATTTTTAAACTTAGCGTATAGGAAAACATTAAGTTTTAATGGCTATTGATTATGGAACCTAGAGACGGGAAAACCGCTATTTTTAAGGAACCAACCAAGTGAAATGAATTAGTTATTTTTCGTGGCTCACCGTTCGCACTCACCAAATTTATTTTACCTATAATGAACTTTGGTGGGTTATGCGAGTTTCGGTGTGCCAGCGCTAGGGCGAATTGTAAAGGTTGGCCTAAATTACAGGATTGTTATATGAAAGAAATGATGGCCTGTTAAACATTGCTAATTTTTATTACTGCCAATAATAAATTTCAATAAAAAATTATAAAGGTTATTTTAGAATGTGGAAATTTTTGACACTACTTCGTCTCTTTTAAATTTTTGTTTTGTTTTTACTGCTAAACCCGAACCGCTAAATAAATGTTTAACTAAGTAAAGAATTAACTAATTTAGTAATTACAAGCACATGGAATTGTTTTTTTTTAAACTCAAAAAAAAAATTTGACGAAGAAGGTACAGTTCGTCACATCAACTTTCATTAAAGGAAATTTAAGAAAATATGACAATTATGAATTGATTGTAGGGTTTAAAGGGTACTCTTTACAATCTTATCGAACCTGACAATGGGACATGCAAGGGGAAGGAAATCTTATAACAAATCACACTTCAAACTTCGTGAAGTCAATCCACTTCCCTAGGAGCTTATGACTCACATCCAGGGTTAGGGAGATCCTCCCACCGGGTTTTCCACTTGTCAATGTAGTGCACTTCTTTCGCTTAAGTGTACTGGATTGTTTCAACATGGTGTCTCGTCAATTTTTCCCGTTTCTGAATTTTCCAATGCATGTAAATAACGTGACAGCTAACTGATATAGGATATGCAACTTAAGTGCACACACATGTTTTCTGCAATTGAACAATTAGCTCTTGTCTGTGGATTTTGCCTTAAATTTCAAAGAATAATGAAAGACCAATTTTTACATCTTTCCATCATCATAACTTCCTAATCATAGCTGTAGAAACTGAAATACAATTATTATTTAATTATAGCTGTAAAAAATATTATAAGAAAGTGACTTATTTTAAAAGCAGAAATGATATTTTACCTAAATATTTAATCACATCAAATGGCTCTTCTAACAAGCCATCTCCCTATGCAGAAAAAATGTTAAATATTCCTCGAAGGAACATTGTCTTTTTGTACTGAGCAAAATGTTACATGTTCAACAAAGAGTAAGGCAATTTTAAAAGTATACTTGCCCAAGAAAAAACAAACAAACATTGTCTCAAAATTCAAGGAGGTAAGAGTGAATGAAGGGGTCTGACTATAAAATGTATATCAAATTTTAAATAATATACTGCAAAGTTTTAAAAAATACGTATTCATTCACTTTTCGCTTTAATTATCTTTGGTAGTTTCATTTATATAAACCATGTTAAATCATCAATCTTCAAAAATTTGAAACAATTTTAACAAAACTGTACTATTAGGAGAGGGTTACACAAAAAACATTTAAATATGTAAATTGTGATAAAAAAACTTTACTTAAAAACGCACCCAATCGTGTTCAACACAGTTCATATAAAATATATGTACAGTATAATTATAATCGTGTATAAGGGTTTGGCACGCTGAGGTAGAGCGATCGGACTTCATTTCTGTCTCCAATGTTTCATCAGTAATGTAGAAAGAAAGAGAAAAACAAAACCGGAAAATTTTTATTACCAAGGGAGATTACTATTCTCTAACAAAAAAGATTGCGTACATTAATCAGACCTGTGTCATTAATCATCAACTTGTGTTAAAACGGACACATGGGGATAGGGCCGATGTTTAAATTCATTCTCCTTGTTTGGAAGGCGAATGAAACACCAGGCACTCAAAAAACAAAACTTGCGACTATTAAGCCTAGAAATAGTTAAAAAGCATAAAAATTATAAGACTTCATAAATCATGTCTAATTAATTGCATTTTAGGTTTTGTTCTTTGTAAAATTAACATGTGTAACCATAAAACATTTCTTTGCCAGGAGGACATACCATAGAATTGTTACTGTGGATTACCATACAAATACATCACAACTCGATAAAAAAAAAGGTGGAATAAAATTAACAAACGATATTGACTTTCTGTTCATTTTGAATTGATTGAATACATAAAATGTGTCGATAAAGGCTTTCTAACAAAATCAAAAGGCTAAAGAAACATAACAGACTGAAAGAGCAAGGATAAACAGATCAAATGAGCAGAACAGAACAAACGAATTAGCAAAGTCTAATTATCCTTTTATAATTAAAACTTCACATGTAAAATCCGGAAGAAAGAAAAATGTAAAATAAAAGGAAAAATGATTAAAGAATGTACGATCACGAAAGAATCACGAATAACACCAATAATGAATTTTCACTTACCTGAAAAAAATTAAACGTTATTTATTCATAAATCGTGAGATGCGGTCTGGTGTGATGTAGGTGTCAGAAAAACATTTTCTTTATCGTGCCAACGTGGCACTCTCAACCCACAACAAAGAATGGCACAATTACACAGAAGACAAACACTTTGAGCCCTGAAGATGATCTCAATAAAGATCGAAACGTTGGCACGACAAAGAAAATGTTTTTCTGAAACCTACATCACACCAGACCGCATCTCACGATTTATGAATAATTATCGTTTAACTGTCACTAATCACCACACATTAAACGTTATGTTAGTACATACTTATGAACAAACAAAAATAACAAAGTTTATTGTATAACTTTATTTAGAATGGTGTGTGTGTGTGTGTGCGCGCGCGCACGCATATGTGTTTATAATATTCTTTAACCAAAGAAATCAACCGACCATTCAGTGTCTCTTTCTTTCACTCTCCATTAACTTCTCTCGCTTTTCTTACCAACTTCTTCTTAATGTTATTCAGACCCATCGGATATAATTATGTGTTTTATGTGTTTCCAATTACTCAGTTCGATGGTCTATCTTTCTCGTTTTAATTACTTATCATAGCACACTCTCTTTCTTTCTTTCGTTCTCTCTCTCTCTCTCTCTCTCTCTCTCTCTCTCTCTCTCTCTCTCCTACATACTTTCATTTTATATTTATTTTTTATTTTTATCTTTTGATAATTTTATTTCTGATATTTTGCGTTTGTCTGTCGGTTTTTCTCCATCTTTCGGACCTTTAGCTCTCTTTCTTTTTTGAAATTTTAATTTTTTATTATTTTGTGACAATCTGACTCTATTTCTTTCAGTTTGTCTCTATCAGTGAATGGTTTTTTTCAAGGTAAGGAAATTAACAAATAGATAGATTAGGTTAGATTTAGGTAACTAGGCAACCGCGACCAACATTGGTTTATTTAGCAATTTCCACGATTCTCTAGAGCACTTCGTTATGTTTATGGTTTTTACCACATCTCAAAGCTTTGTTATGGGTTGTGGGTATCTTTCAGGAGGCCTTTCTTGCAGGAGAGAGAATCTTAGCCTGCATAGGCCTTCCCATCAACAGAGGAAATGTTTATCCTCCGAGTTTATACATGTCGTGTTGTATTTTGCAATGTCCTGTCATATTCTAGTCCTAATACGTTCTGGGTTTAGTAACTGTGCCTTTAATTTCTAAGAAAGATGGTTCTTTGATTATGCTTTTTGCATGTCTTTGAATACAATTCCATTAAACCGAAGCCTTGTTCAGAATAGATCCTAACTGAACTTGGACATTTTACTGCCTTCCTTGTTGCCCATCAGCCATACATTCTAATTAATACATATTTTATCTACTTAATTAATAAAACAAACTGCTTCCGATTCAATTAAAACCAAATAATCAACCAACTTTTTTGTGCAAATATGTGTGCGAAATATTTGTAAATGTTTGTTTGTGTGTGTGTGTTTTTCAATTAAATAATAAATATTGTTTTTACTTCTTATATTCAGTCCATGCGTAGTTGGTTTACAATGATGTTGATCAGTATGATATCAGTACCAGGGATTAATTGTCAGCTTTTATTATGCGACTTTCATGTTGGAACGTCATGGATTTCCATAGGGAAATGTCTCACAAGTTTCAGAACATATATTAAAGTATGACTAAGTAAGATAAAAAAAATTTTGAAAAACAAGCATATTTAAAAATTTTGTAGGAAGCCAGAGATCATATTTTTTTAGGAAGAGCGGCAGGACTTGAGAGGAAAAAGGAAAAATTTCTTTCCAAATGAATATTTCAGACAATCTGGTATCACAATATCGGCCATCACCCCCACCGTTCGAAAAGGTTTTCCACAGATGGGATTAAAATAAACAGGACAAATGTTTATTGAAATCAACATTCAAGGAGACGCTTCACTTTCTAAAACGTCCTGAATGGATGCTGATTCCTTTAAATTTATACTAGCTGTCTCAACGCGTATTTAATTGATTAAAGAATAAATTCCTTTCAGGCTTTAATAACATATTACGTAGCAAAGCTTCTATAGAAAATGAAGCCCTAATCTTTAATTATTTTTATCCACACGAGGGATTTTGTATTGTCCTGTCAACTTTTGGTCTGGCTTTCACTTTATCAAAAAATATCCTCTTTTCATGAAAAATTAATAATTATAGAAAATTTATTTTTAAAAATCCACTGTATTTAGTGGTCTATTGACCAATTATTACTTTCACTTAATTAATCTTTTTATGTAAGATTTTGGTCCCCCCCGCGACACTAACCATTTCATTTATCAAAACCTTACATAAAAATAAATGTTGCAAGGGGAGCATGTAGTCGTTGTTTTTTATTTTTCAATTTTGGAGAATGCCATTTTCAATGGAAACATGTCTTTGTTTCTCCGCTAGCTGTATAAATAGTGGGCCAAAACTTTATTAGGGCGCAGAGGGGATCTATTAAGGAGCGTACTATGAATCATTGACTGTGATTCTAGCCCGTATAAAGCCAATTTTTTGCTGTATTTATATACATTTAAAAATAAATAAATAAAATAAAATAGTACTTTTAACTCAAATTGCAACTGAGTTGTGATATTCTCTATGTATGGGAGTAAAAGTTGCTGAACCGAGGTGACCGAGCGGATTTCACCCGTGGATTTATAATAGAACGAATCGATTATTCTCCGTGCTTTGAATAGATAAGGCAGGAGCGGAGGAATTGCTGTCAATGTGGAATTGCTAGAGCAAGTACCAACCATTTCCATAATGGCAATGGCCTCGGATTCTTTTTCATAACCGCCTGCATTTTTCACCGGCAATTAAATGTTAGCACAGAGAGGCTGCAGGATCGTATACTTAACAACGTCATTGTAAACGTTGCTTTTTTTATTTAGATTATTGGCTAATGAAAAAGACAGACGGCGGTCGTATTGAACTTTGGCCTTCGGAATATTTTCAAGCGCCGGAGAAGAAATTGTTATTTTACAAGGATTCCCCGAAGCCGTTTAACGGCTCTATGCAGTCTCCGGTTACTTTCCAACAATTAAATCCCTTTGTTCAAGCCAGAGTCACGAATCTAGGCAGTTTGCTTAAACGCTGCGTTTTCGCTAATTGGAACCAGCTCGTTAGGAAGTCAAAACAAGTTTGGAAAGGCGTACTTATACAGTAATTTATTGCTACACATTTCGAGGGTTCGCCGACGTATATTTATATAGATTAGGTCACCTTAGCCCTCCTAGGGGTCTTTGGTGATATATAGATTGCAATGCGGCTTCCAGGGGAAGCTATAAGTGTCCCTCTTGCAAGGTGATTCACTGCTGAAATAGCATACTTTGAACTTGATTTACACGGAGGCAATTTAAAAATGGCTAAGACCCTCTGAAGTATGAATTTACAGGGTGCCTGCCACCGGTTTAACCGCTTGCCATACAGAGTAAACATGATTGATCAAATACATCTTTTGAAAATTTAATTTTTATTTAGAGTCATTATACATACTATATTATAATGACATTATACATTATACACAATACTAAAACAATTGCCAAAAAAGGGTATAGTTAAACTAACATACCTACTTAATGCTGCGATCAGACTGAAATATGTTCCCAGCATCTGGAAATTCGCAGAAGTCATTATGATAAAAAAAAAACAGGAAAACCGGCGAACGAGGTCAAATCATATAGACCAATATCGCTACTACCAATCGTGTCTAAACTTTTCGAAAAGTTATTATTAAAACGAATAAAACACATCGTTGAAAAAAAGAAAATCATTCCTGACCACCAATTTGGATTCCGAGCAAGACACTCAACAATAGACCAAATTCACAGAGTAACGGACGTAATAGAAAAATCTCTCGAAGAAAAACAAATTTGTTCTGCTATCTNAATAGTGAAATGTAAATCTTATTGTACCAATGGGTTTATAAGAATGTAAACATTTATTTATTATATAATATTATTGTAAAATTAATGGTTGGTCTAATAAGACCAGTTTTAATAAATAAATTTAATTTAAAAAAAAATTAGAATCATTAGAATAAAACAGCCTGGGTTTAGGGAAAAACTCGTTGAAAATTAGTCTTCCTTTTGGAATTAAAGATAGTGATGGGATTTAGGCAATTTACTTTGATCCTGCATTCTATTAAAATTTGTATAGCTATTTTTCTTGAATTTCTCTTTCAGATGAAAAAATATACTTTTTTTAGAATTTACGTTATTCTGTTTTCCATACTATACCAGTTATCACGTTTGTTAAATTGGTAGACAATTTTTCAACTTATAGATTTTGCATATAAGCCAAAGATTGAGAATGTGTAACAACTGACTGTCAGAAATGATAATTTTGCAATAATCACATGTAATTTCATTGTTCACATTGCATGGGGAGAGTGAACAATGCCCACTTGTTAATCTTTATTGCTCCTCGTACGGCACGACCTACAAATACAACCGTTATCTATCAAACAAAAAATCGTGTACTCACTACATAAATAAATCGATTTGAATTGGTGTTTTAGATTAAGATTGCCGTATCAATTTTTTATTATTAATATGCTAAGGACGAATCAAATGTGAATAGTTTCGGTTGTATATATATAAAGTGGAAGGTTTATGGGCCGACAAACAGCTGAGGTCATCGCCTCTTGTTAGTACCTCAGGTTGTTAGGTTACAGCTGAGGTCATCGCCGGCCCTACGCATGTATTCCTTCTATTTCCTGTCTTTCTCGCGTATTTTATATTGAACTGCAGCCATTTGAGCATCTCAATCTGGTTACTGACTCTCTGCTTTTACTTGTATATTACGTTGTTATTTTAAAATGCTAGCCTCTTGTTAGTACCTCAGGTTGTCAATTTAAGAATAGATACACAACATACAATACATAACATATATATCGCCACAAACATAGGAGTCTGGTCACATTCACTCCTCCAGAGTACTCGATATTTCTCGGGGCGGGGTTGACCCCACTACATTCGCGCTAATAACTTACTTTTACTCTCCAGACGTCACACACTCACCCCAGAGTACTCGATATTCCTCGGGGCGGGGTAAATAACCCCTTCCTTTCATGCTTAAATTACATTCATTCCAACAAGTAAAATATAAACAACATACAATACTAGCATAAAAGTCTGGTCACATTCACTCCCCCAGAGTACTCGATATTCCTCGGAGCGGGGTAAATAACCCCTTCCTTTCACGCAAATAAATTACATTCATCCTAATGTATTAACATAAACACAACACAAACACGACACAAAAACTTCAGACACAACACAAGCACAGCACAAACACACATATACATTTGAAGATCCCTATAGCCCTGAGGTACCGGTACAGCGATTTGTGTCCGCTGCCGTGCCCCAAGATACGCACAGGTCCGATGATATTCCAAAATATTGCCTATAAACGTCAGCCTTCTACAATTGAAAAGGTGCTCGACTGTTACTCTATCTTTGCATAATGGGCACCTTTGCGGTCGCTTTCCTGCTAGAAGGTGCCCGTGTGTAATCTTTGTATGACCTATGCGTAGTCTTGTCTTGTTTCGGTTGTAATTAGTTATAACTAGTTGCTTTCAAATACAACCCAGATACAGTTAGATTTTCATGTGACATTCTAAGTTCCAATATATTGTAAATAAAACCAAGATTCTTCTTTGAATTTTTTTTTGTTTTTTCTGTAATACGATAGACCAAGATAAACAATTTCTTCCAATATTATTTGGGTATATCTTAATTTAGCTTACTGTCATTAAAACATTTTATTTTATTTTTAAATTTTTATTTTTATTTTTTTTTTTTTTTTTACAGTATGTTCTTCAAATGATGTTAATGTTTTGGGATAACTATAGTGGTTTAATAAGTGTGGTGTAATAAGACAATGTTTTCTATAAGGTAGAAGAGGCGTTTTCCTGAGATGTCGACCCCAAATCTTTTCCTATTTGTACAGTTTTTTCTTGAGTAATTGGCATCCACACTCTACCTTTCTGTAATGGAATTTATTATGGAATGGATGCTTCTTCATTTCCATATCCCAGAAGTCTTCACTGGGAAGGCGCGCCTCCTGTCCTAGTACCAACATATAAGTCATAGAATCACACTTTGAGGTAACCGGAGCCTGGTGGTTTAGCGAATAAGATGAAAGCGGTATTCACGATGTTTGTTAGATGTTAACTCGTGTTGACTCGAATAGAGAAAAGTTCAGTAAGATGTGAACGCCCGCTTCTTTTCTTAGCATGTTAAATGTTAATTTTTCCGCAATGTTGCGTGTGGCGACTGGTGGAGCCCTTGAAGGCTTGTCGTTGTTTTTTATGGTTTTGTTTTGTGTTAAATTCTAAGATGCCAGAAGTTGACTGGTAGTACCAAAAATAAAGCTATAACAGCCCTTGAAGGCTTGTTGTTGTTTGTTATGGTTTTGTTTTGTGTTAAATTTTAAGATGCCAGAAGTTAGTAAAAAAGGAAAATTAATCAAATCTTTCATTCAAAATGCTGTTTATGCACTCGAAAAGTAATAACAAATAAAATGGCGTGCCGGCATAACTAACGTCTAACAGGCTGTTACTTTCTGGGATAGGGGATGTATGTACTATAAATGAGCATGTAAGGACAGGTCTCAATTAACAAAAGAAATATGTTGGACTGATTTAATTAATGCGCATTTAAGAATAAAAAAATTAAACAAAAAACAACTGTTAAATTCCTGGCTGCCATGTTGGTTACCTACGTCCTAACGGATTGACTACACCTTCGATTTAACATCTAACATTGGCCCTAGCCTGTTAGATCAAAGAATGTTAACTAGCCGATTCTTACAAGTCGACGTCATCATTTTTCTTGATCTAACACGATCTGACAGAGTTAACACAAAGATCCCTATTGCCGTGTATAAGTGGGTGAACCGCATTTTCTTGACGTGGATTTCAAATCTGGTCCTGTTCATCCATTTGTTTTCTATTCGCATTCTTGCTTTGGCGTTGATTATTAAGGTCCTTAATTATGTGAAATTAATTTTCAATGATTTCAATGCATAATAAAAACTCGTGGGTCATATAAATAGTTTGTAGCTATGTACTTTGATCCCCTGCCATTCGTTGATCACAATTTCTAGTTTAAAGAAAAACAAATTTGTAAAACAAAATTTTTTTTTTATTATTCGGAGTGAAGGATGTTAGGATGTATTTACATATGTGATAGTCGTTTCCAAGCGCGGCATGTTTGTATGAACGTGAACTCAGCGTTGCCCGCGGCCGGTTTTCGATGTTCATGAGTATTCATATCGAATATGCAATGTTTGAACATGTGACAACTGATTCGTGATAAAACTGGAAATGGGTCTCGATCCCCCGCCGGGCCATCGCACTGACCGTCGAGTTTCAAAGGCCAGGATAAGTTGTAAATTTCCGTTTCAAACCCGCCAAGCAGATAAATCGTAAAAATTAAAATCCGAGAAGTTCTGTTATGTAGAACCCAAGGTGTTTAGTATAAGATATCGGGCTCATTTCGGTTCTAGAATCAACTCGCGAAACCACTTTATGTGTTTATTAAGGTGATATATGTTCTTTCACGGTGCAACACGCAATGATATTTTAATTCAACCAAAAACAAATATTTCACATTCAGTTTTTTTTTTCAATGAGTAGATTGTAAAAGGAAGTAATATTTCACTAAGTATATTTCTTGAAATAATTTTGTTAAAAAAGAAGCAAAACCTGAAACAGTGGGGACAGTATTTTGAAATATTAAAAAAAGGAACAATTTTCTTTGTAAATAATATAATCGGTTGCAATTTCTTTAAAGACGCCAGTTTTTGGAATATATACAGGCAATAAAGTTCATAAATTTATTTCATGCTATTAAATAAATTTTACATTCTCGTTTCAACGAAACTTATTTATTTATTAAATAATTACATAGAAACTCTGCAGGTAATACCAGATTAGCTTCTAGGCCTAGATATTTTGTCTATTTAATCGTAAAACTAATAAGACTTTGACAGTCGAGTTTATCTTAGGTCAATTTTTCTCTCTGGATTGAAGTGGTGAATCTTGCTGGTTAAACGGCGTTAGTTAAACTGTAATTAGTTGCTGTATAAAAAAAAATAACCATTACCCTCTACAGTTTTCAACAAAATTTTCACCTCAAATTATTAAGTATTTTATGATTTAAATTGCTAATTTGTTTGCCGCCTTCATTATCAGGAACGCTAAAACCCGGTTATCGTTTAATCCTTCTCTCTGAGTTGAGAAACGTCAGAACCAATCGATTTTCCAAGTAATTAAGATATTTATTGTAAATTTACAGCGTTCATGTACAGCTACTTTACTTGTAATTGTAAATATTATTCCTTTATATTTTTTACCTTGATTTTTATTTTCACTTTCAATTTGAAATGTTTTGTTTGTGTGAGGGCCATATAAGCCCTTTTCAGATAAGGGAAGATAACACGAACGCCCTTTTCCACTTAGCGAGAAAGAAAGGTTGAGCCTATTTTATACTGAAAAAGGCCAGACATATGGTCTTCAATAGAAATGACAAACGGAGGAATAAGTGTGTTGTTCAATCCTTAAAAAAATATTATCTCCGCTGTTTTACAATATTTAATTTAGACGTAGGTTATTTCATAAAAAACTATTTATGTCATATCAGTCAAATATATTTAATGACCAAAATCACGATATTGCCCTTAGAACTTTTATTTGAATTTGTTTCTAAATTGAACTTATTCCAATATGGATAAAGAAACGCCCCAAATTCGTGAGTTCCTCACATTTTTGATGAATTATTTTCAAGGAAAATTATGATGTTAAGATGTTGTACTTATTTCATAGTTTTCGACTATTATTTTAATGGCAGAGGTTTCTAATTTAATGTTAACAATGACTTTCCTGGACTATTTTACACTTGTAGGTTTTAGTAATCTTATCAAATATGGATGTAAAAAGTCTAGGTCTCTAACAGTTTTCGATCTCATGCTTTATACTGAAATTCTGTTCTCATGCTGGTTGATTATTCGATTTGAATGATAAGCCTATGATTTAGGATTGTTTTGCCGTTTTCTTTCGTATGCTGTTTGATAATGATTTTGCATTATGAAGCTGAAGACGATTCAAACTGATATTGCAACGTGCACTCACCTTAAACTCTATGGACTATATTCACTATTTTTCGTGGTCCGCTTGACCAATTAATAACATTCAATTAATTAAGGTTTTAAGTTGAGATAAAAAAGTCAGTGTCACGAGCGGGATTCGAACCCACGACCTTCGGCTCGATACGCCGCTACTCTACCACTTGAAGTCACGATAGCTCAAGGTAGCCGCATATCGAGCCGATGGTCGTGGGCTCGAATCCCACTCGTGACACTGACTTTTTTTATCTCAACTTAAAACCTTAATTATTGGAATCTATGGACTATGTGCATATTTTTAGACTGTGATCTTTAGCAGTTTTCGTTCTTATGCTGGTTGATAAATTACTTTGAATAATGAACCTATGATGGCAATATAAACATAAATATATGTTTAACGATGAAAAAACGCAGAAATCTTATTCTTAACTTCTATGGAACTGGTGATATTTAAACTAGTTAAACACTTTTAGAATATTTGTGATGTTTGTTAGTTTTAGTTCTCATGCTGAATGTTAAATTATTTTTATGAGAAACTTGAAAGTAAAAAAAAAATCATTTACTTCCTTAATTATAAATAACTTGTAGAGAGGTCATCTCCTAAAACTCTTTGACTTGTGAGCAAATCGTTGAACATTTTTAGAATTTATGAGGTAGAATTTATGTGAATCTAATAAGGAGATTTAGGGGCATATAATCTAAATACATGTTTAATGATATGCAGATAGTTTATGTTAGTTAACTTGGACTATGTGCAACTGCTGAACGTTGGTGAAATGTGTAAGCATATTAATTCTTTTACTGGATTTATTGTAGAATTGTTTTTGTGATCAACCCGAGGAAAGAATAATTTCTTATCGTTCTACAATAATGAATTTTTAGTCCGTAATCACCCGCCACTAATGAAATTGTGGAAAAAGTAGTAGGCGAATGGGATACCAATTGGGCCCGCTAGTGCGGATATCCTACCATTGCAGTCCTGTTAGGAAGTCAGAAAACCGTGATTCCTCCAGGAAGAGTATCCCGGTAAAAGGAACTCAGCCGTATTTCACCAGCCCAGAGACCGATCACAGGAAAGTTGTAATAACGACATTTGATCTTGCCGATAGGCATATACCTAGGCGGTAAGTGACAATCGTGGATGATGGGTGTCAATTATTTAAAAACAACAGCTCTCCACATTCTCAGGGCTGTTATATATTAGTTATATTAAGAAAAAAGCTCAAGGACCTAAATAAAATACATGAGCGTACCAGCAACGCACTCACCAGAACAAACTCCAATAATAAATTTTATTTAAATCATAAACTGTTATTTAAACTACGGATTGACTGTTGAAAACAGGATGTTTATATAAAAATTGTTTTATGTAATTTACTACATTTCTCGGATTGTTCGGCCCCTGTGGTCATATTCACCTTCCCAGCAGCGCCCGGCCGTTTCTGTCATGCTCTGATTCCTCTTTCCAGACATTCATAATCTAGCTTTTTTTTGTCTTATTTTCTTGTCAATTTAGAGAACCTTTGTCAAAAATGCCGTACCGACGAATCTATTTATAAAAATCCCATGTGATAAATCCTGTATAACCGCACCTTGCTTTTTCCCATCGTGACGGAAGTGACTTTTTAGGGTTGAACATGACGGAAAAGATGGAGATCATTAGATATGATCTGCATTTCATTCCGTCTTCTTAATGTAAATCAGGGCTCCCATTGATAAAAAGTTGATGGTTAACTTTCGAAAGGTTCAACGTTCTGCCTTCTATCCATCATATAAAATATTTTAAAATATACAAATGTGATATCTTTTGACCTACTTTAGTACACATATCAAATAAACATAGCTTGCACATAACATGGAGATCGAGCGATAGATGGAGAAAGACAGATGGATATATATAGTTTCCGTCGCTAAGTTAAAACCACCAAAAAATCACATGAATTTTTCTGGGATTTTTTCTGGACATAAAACAAGCAGGTACTTTGTATTTATTATATATTTACGTATCGGTTGAGTTTGTAAAATAGATACGGATTTCATTCTGGTGAAACATCGTAGACTGAATTGTTTAACCCACAACACTGTATTTCTCCAGAAAATGCGCGTTTCTACGACCCTTCTCACAACAGGACTAGGGAGGGAAAAATCCAACCAGCTCACCGGGCTGGTCATTGTTTCCAAAACAATTGGCTGATTTGGCCCTCGGATTTACCGGCCTGTCTGTACCACTATATTGCTGACTGGAGTGATTTAAATTCAACCCATTGTTTTCAAACTTCGGACCGATCCGAAAATTTACAGTTTAAAAGCTTTCGGGAACATTGAGATTTATTGCTTTTGAAAGTTTTTTTAAATCTAAATATATATATAAGCCTACACAATAAAGTTTCTGTATTTATTTGTATTTTTTCATGACGTTAAAAAGTTCTTATTTTTGGACATTTCTTTTTCAACTCCTATCGTTTTTAATTATTAGAATAGTCCGATCCTGTCTTCTCTTCAATGATAAGAACACCCTACTTCTAATTCAAAAGTTATGTTTAATTACATTATTATCAATGTTAATATCAATTAAATGATGGAATGCACTTCACGAAATTGTTAATGAGTGGATCCGATACGACCCAGCGCCCTGGCTATCATTAATAACGGTTAGCTGTGACAGCTTCCAAAAGAACATTTGCCTTATCCGTTTTTCAAATTGTAAATGAGTTCCTGTAATTTCACTCCGTACTAACTAAAACCTAACGGATATAAAAGCGTTTCAAAATTAGGCCTGGTAGCCAGGCTAAAGTTACAAATAAATGAAGAATTTCTGACTTATTAATTTAGAAAAGTCAAATAATTTTAAATACTCTAGGTTTTAATTTTCTAGGTGTCAATTGCTGTCTTACTTATAGAGATGCAGTGGATCAGCAAAAACAAGTGGGACGGGGGTGGGCGGTATGTCCTGATGTTGATGCCATTCCTAATCAAAATGGATTTATTGCAGAACATCAGAAGAAATCTATTCAGATACATTTTCATATTTTTCCTTTTATGCAACACTGCAATGTTTGTAATTTATTGGTTATCGATCATTCTGTTTTACCTAACCTCGTGGGCTACGATGACCTGAAAATATGCTGCAATGAGTTTTCTGCTTCAAAACCATGGATTACCACCAGCAATCGCTGGCACAAATAGTGAAAATTAGTGAAGAAGAAAACAATGAACTATACTTTTAAGAGAAACGTTATATTCCAGAAGGGACCTAACACTGAAAATATTGAATTAGTCTGAGAGACCAGCCCAAAGAGGATAGTCAGATCAAAATGATCAGTAACGACCAAATTATAGATTATATCACCACGCGGACCACATGAGGAAATCTCACGATTTAATATACTTGTTTCATGAATTCAGAAATGCAGAGTACAGCCACTCTACAACGAACTAAAATGCAATTCTAAAATACAAATCTGATATGGTCATATAATATTAAATATATTCAGTGTTTGTCATGGCCAAATTTGACAGAAATTAAAATTAGTTAGCTTAACTAACCCACCCTTAAACCCCCCGTTAAATTATGTCGTTTTTGATGAAAATTACACGTATAAATAAAAATCTATTGCGTGGTGGGATCTCTTCCTGTCATAATCCATGGCTTTTTAATGGAAAATAATAAGAAACAAAGGTATTGTAAAGTGGCTTGAATTTTCGTCCAGAACACCCATGGGTAAAGCTGATGATGGGTGTTGGTCTGCGAGTCGGTGATCAGGTGTTGAACCGGCACAGTGTCCATCTACAATCGCTGTTTTTTATGTTACTATAATATCAGGCAGTTCTAAACCCGCCTGTATGACAGGAATTATTTTTACAAAGATCTACGTAAATGTTCAAAGCTCGGTTTTAGGTTCCAATTTTAGGTTTGATTCCTTGATATACTAAATATGATCAGATTTGACAGTCGTAGAAAATAAAGGGGAAATATCTGGACGCTATCAGTTTGATATTGCCGGAACAAACAATCAATTACAGCTACTTGAATTGATAATTAATAAATTTTTCGAGTGAATGACAAGTATTGCTGTTTTGAGTTCACCTGCTGGGAAAATTCGATGTAAAAAGCGTGGGTGAACTGAAATAATCAGAAATACAACACAGATTTTCCATTATTTGCTTTTCAGCAGATTTTCTAACGACTGGATTATCCAAAATGACTGGCAATCTTGGACAAATTTGACTAATGTCCGAGATTTCACAATGCTAAGAGCCGCATAGTTTCGTTGTGGTATGTGACTCCGTTAGTTAATATGCTTTTATGTATCGTTAGTTCTTTTTCTTTAAGAGTAGTTAAATCAAAACTTAACTAGTTTTACCTCTTACTTCGGATTTACTTTCATGTAGCGGTATGTTGAAAAAAATTTAATAGTCAATCTTGCTTGTGTTTATAAAGTGACAAGAGACACTTCTCTTTGATTCTATCCGGCCCTTGCTCATCATTCATCCTACGATGACATTAACTCTCTGAATAATATCTTTATCCCAAGAGGTTGAGAGGCATCGTTGGACCGTGAGAGAAAGAGAGAGAGGAAAAGTCAGGACGTGCACATCTGGTTTATAACGTGAGAACCCGTGTTTTTGTCAAAACTGTAGGGCGGTTTCTCATACAGCGGGGAGATTTCGACTAAGAAGGACGAAAAATGAAGTCCAATTTATCCAGGATTTTCCAAAATTCACTTTTGAGGATGATATAACAGTTTTTCGTTGAACTACCCATGATTTTCATTGACTTCGAATACCTGTTAAAACGGGAAAACATCGATTCTTTATGGGTCAAGGAGATTGTCTTTTATGTAAATATCTGGTGTTATCACTTTTTCATCTCGATAGCTCATTAAATCCTTAGAACTTTCACGACGTCGCTCCCCTTGTAAATAAAGCTTTATGTCTTCCAGACGCTCTTCCTAATATCGATTTTGCAAGCAATGACTCAATTGTCAATTGGTTGTTTCAATTTTTCAAGGTTTAATAACAATTTATGGACTCGACCTAAAGCAAGATTAAACGAGATAGTTTGTCATCAAGATATTATGTGAAAAAAGTTACACAACTAAATTAAATTGTTTGAAATTTGTAGTATACAATTTAGGATTTTTTAACGGTTTCATCTTTATTCTTTGCGAAGGCAGAAAACGACGGACTTTTTACACATTTACCAATCAAATATAGAAAAAAAATTAATGTAAAATTTGATTACAATTAATTAAGGTTTTTAGTTGAGATGAAAAAAAGTCAATGGCACGAGCGGGATTCGAACCCACGATCTTCGGCTAGATACGCCGCTGCTCTACCACTTGAGCTATCGTGACCTCGATNTAATAATAATAATAATAATAATAATAATAATAATGCTTTATTAAACATAAAAAAAGGAAAAAAGACAATTTAGATTTTAAAGCATTTAAGGCCATGGATCTTGGGATCCGTCTGCCAGAGATCGTTGATTGAACAGTCAAAAACGAAAAAATACACAATAAAATAAAAGTTATAGCCTACGTAATAAAAAGAAAAAAAAGGAAAAACAACAACTGCCAAAATGCGAGAGAACAAAAAAAACAGGTTATACAAAAGAAATCAAAAATTAAACTCATTAATTAATTCATATCTGTAATTCCTAGCCTAGCGTATCGAATTAAAGGCCGTGAATTTGAGCCACTCAAAAACCGTAACAGGTCAACCCTGGGGAGAGTGAACATCCGAGATGCAACAACCGAATCTCACCCAGGGTTGAGCACTCCGCCAAGAAGTGGGATACAGTTTCAATAGAGCGCTAATTACACAAAGAACAGATTCCTAATTCCCCTCTGATCCAAACAGCCGAGTTTAAGTGCAAAACCTCACTTCTTAGCTTAAATAGCCATCGCAACTCATTGAGAGGCCCATTCTAATGAACATATAAAGCTGACGGAGGAATAACGGTCAGTCCCTTCCTGAATCTCAGCCCTGAGGTATGGATCTACCGGAATTTGTAGTTATTAAGGACCATTATTTAACTCTCTTTTTAATGACAACTTAGGCCACACGGGTCAGGCACCCTGGAACTCGTACCAGTTCACCCTTCTTCTATGTACCTTGGAACCCAAGTGAGGGTCAGGGCATTATATCGCTGATTCTAGCCAACAATTCCATTCCAGACACTTTATGATTTCTTGAGGTTAAAGCTTTGAATGATGCCTGACTGTCAGAAAGGCTGTATTTTGGTGGTACAAGAGACGTTAATTTTTTCTTGTTAAATTATTTTCATTTCCGAATAAAAATTCTTAGCATATCGTCCAGGATGTATTCATAGACTACAGTTTGGGGCCTTTCTTTGTTTCTAAGCAGAGAGCAAACCTAAACGAATTGGTCTTTGTATTCCTTTGCTCCAATTTTCTCTTTTTAGTGTAATTATTCTTTACGTGTTGAAGTTTAGCTGTTGCGATATTGGGCATAGCTTATGCTGTTTAGCTTTCGATGTTCGTTACCATGATCCAGTTTGTGTACGCTTGTCCATAAAGGGCAGCTATTCTGTGTGTAACGGTAGACGGTTAAGTAATACTGAAACTTGATAATAGACTTCTCTATTTATAAGACACCTCCGTTTACATGACAGTTACAGATGCACCGGCATGGAACCTTCTCACTCTCTCACTCTCACTCTCTCTCTCTCTCTCTCTCTCTCTCTCTCTCTCTCTCTATCTATCTATCTATCTATCTATCTATCTATCTATCTATCTATCTATCTATCTANGGGAGGAATTTTATATATATATATATATATATATATATATATATAAATAAAACACATTTTCACGTACATTTCTTTGACATAAAGATGATTTAAAATTCCCCTCCTAATGTCTCGCGATGCTTTAATTTATCACAATGTTTACCCAAATATATAGGCCAAGAACATACCTATACTACTTGATTTTTACGAAACGTTTGGGTAAATATTGTGATAAATTAAAGCATCGCAAAACATCAGAAGGGGAATTTTAAATGATCTTTATGCCAAAGAAATGTACGTCTATATCTACATCTCTAATGACTTAGTATATGTACCTATACAGAAAGATCTGTTAGCTGATGTTAAAAATTGCTCTTTAGAGGACACCTTCCGAAAGAGGACAAAAGTATTGACATCATGACCCTTAAGAGGTTTCAGATGGCGTTGTCCAGCTCCAGCACTTAGATCCTTCCTTTGAGTGCCACTTAGTACATTGATCGTCTTAGGGCCATTGCCAGTTTTAATCTCTACCTATCATGGTATAGAACATTTTGCACTTTCCCCAGGCATCGTGGGACTTATTATTATTATATTTATTATTTTGTTTAGGTACTGATGTCTTCAAGATATTTGACCTTTGGGGAAAATGGAATTAGTACCCCGTTTAGTATTAAAATGAACTGTAGTTTGATAAATACTATAATTAAACTATAAATCGGTTTTATTCTCATCTGTAATTCGGAGAATAGGGCAGACAAAAAAAAGGTTTTACTAGAGAAGTAGTCCTTAAATTACGAACTTTCTCCAATCATAAAACAGTAAAACAACTGCGCGTATAAAACAAGACAAAACAAATATTGAAACACGTCTACAGACTTTGTTTCTGGACACTCGAAGATAATAAGACAAAAGATCCCGAAGTAAAAAAAAAATGTCAAAAGTATACGGCTAGACAATGAAAACGTGCCCCGAGAGACAATACGTCCTGCAATATAAAAGGAAATTAGGACGGAGACGCCGAGAATCTTTAATGTATTCACGCGAGCTGAGAACCTCTTCCCTATTAGAAATAAAATTATCATTGGGCTATTTTCACCATTATTAGCGGCCTACGTGGTCAAATTATTCTTCACGTAACATCACCAAATAGCGGCTGAAATTGTTTAATATATACATAAATTTTTAGGAAATCGTCACAATTGAAATAAAACAAAGAATAGGTTTTTACACTAAAAAGCGAAAAATTAGATTGGCCTTAGATGAAAGACCAGAAAATTTGCTTTGAAGAAAGCATGCGGACAGTCCCGTTTCATATTTGTAGCGAGATCGGGCGGACCGTAAAAAATATGTTTAAATCTTGTTTTACAATTTTCCAGCTATTTCATTTCTCAGGTCAATAGTTATTGTCTACATTATTGTGTTTTTCATTTTTCTTTGATCAGAGCTTCCCAGCCAAAGAACAAAACCTTGGAAATATTTGGATGATTGCTCGAAATAATTCTTAGCAATTTGAGCAGGGCCACTTTCGGCAGTTCATATCGCCCTGTATCATTACAAAACCTTAGTCGCCTGTTCTTTTGTCTCATTTTCGTTATTGCGACTTTAACAGCAGTGATTCGATTGCACAAAAACTAACTTTTCTATAGGTTCTCTAGGCTAAGATTGCACAATCGTTTTTATGAGAAAATTGGATCTTTAAGATATTGTTTTGTGCAGGATTTAACGAAAATTTAAGATACAAATCACTACCTAAATTGTGGAAAAAAAACTACTATTCAAATCCATCAAAACTCATGATCAAACCCCCAAAAAACAAAAGCTTTTAGGAAAATTTATGACAGTGAACTCACATGGCTGCTTTCATAACATCGGCGAGACTTGGCAGACCAAATTAATTAATTAAGACGTGTAAGATCCATTAGAAATTCCAGTAGTATACAACAGACGAACTGTAAATGCATTAAATTTCCTTTTAGGAGACTAGCTAAACTTCTTTTCACGCACAATAATAAATTGTTTTCAGGTCGAATAATTTAAATTAATTCTGTCAAAAATGAAAGACGGTTCCTTCTCATCGGACCAAAGAAAAAGAACTTATGAAATCGAACTTCTGCAACACGAACCATACAACATGACCTTATTTCATCTTACTAGTTTATTGTCATAATTTAATCAATTACTGTGAAAATATTTCCAACCCTTTCCGCCAAAAATGTTTATTTTTGCTTTAAAATGTGGCCAAAATGTCCTCTGATTCCACAACAGTGGGAATAAGTAGACCGAATTTGTGTCAATGTGATTCCCAGCGCCGGTTAACAAACTGTCAGCCTGGACTACATAACATTTTTCATTGTTATCTTTCTTGCCTTCACATAAAAAGGGTTAAGAAAATGAAAAAAAAATTGGAGACCTAACACTGTAGAGGAAGACCAGCAACAATAGGTAGATCGAAATGGTCGGTAAGCACCAAATTAAAGATTCATACATACACAGAGCACACGAAGAAATATCACAAGTTGTCTTTGGGCTGATGTGCTCTGTAACAAAAGTCTGTGAAAACCTAAAAACCCAATTTAGGTGTCATAATGTAATAATTTATGATACTTCCTTTTCACCATGCCTGTTCTGTCTTATACAAATCTTCTTAATTACTATTAACACAACTGTGTATTCTATGTTACATTCAAGTAGACAAAATTTTAAAATGAACAGGTAGTAAACCATTTGAGTTGGAACTGATGGCTGAAAACCCGTAATTTTCTCTAACAGTGGAATATTGGATTTTCTCATTTCCGATCATTCTTCTAACCTTACGTTATTACCCAAATTCTAAATTGATAATAAGGGTTATAAACAGGGTGAGACGTATATCACAGTCCAAATCCTTAAGGCATCTTAGTAATGTATGTCAAAATCCCCTCCGGCCATTTTCTTCCAGTCTATCCCTCCATATTCCTCCAAAGTATAAAACAAAACAGTTCCCCATGACTGGACCTAACTTACTATTAATATCTCTTCTCTTTCTGAAATTCATTTAGGATTTACATGGATAATGGGGGGGGGGGCATGTAACACAGGTTCCGAACAAACTTCAACCCGTGCGATTTAATACAGATGAGACGAATTATCCTAATCAGTCGTTTAATATTGCATGAGTCTCAGTATCAAGGACAGGTGGTAGAAAATGACAAACAATTTACCCCTGGGCCTAGGCAAAAATAACGGAAACCTTATGCAAAACGTGTGGTGATTAGTGACCGTTAGTCGATGATTATTCGGAAATCGTGAGATGCGCTCTGGTGTGACGAATGTTTCAGAAAAACATTTTATTTATCGTGCGTACGTTTCGATCTTTATTGAGATCATCTTCAGGGCCTGGGATTTATAAATATTGTTTAAATTTAACAAATACATGTAGGATGTGGAAAAAGTAAATTTATACAATGCAAAGTATATATATTTTTTATATTCAATCAAAGTATTTCAATTAGATTATCCTTTCAGGATTATGTAAACGGGGATAAATAGGAAAAGGAAAGCTAAATTGTTGAAAAATTAGACTTTGTAAAAATATTTGATGTGTGGAATTTGTTGAATGTTTTATATGTTATATTATGTTTTGTGTGATGTGATGATATATGTATGTTATCGATATTGAATTTGATTAATGATATTGGCGTATCTGCGACTGAGTTTATAAGCCGACTTATCTTGATTACTAAGATTACTGGCTCAAAACTCAAGTTACGCCTTTTTTTGGAGCTCACCATCTGCTATGTCCTAAATTACAAAACTATATTTTTTGAACAATTCTACACTTTGCTTGTAATCTGTTAAAAGCCTAGAATGGCCAGGATTTTAATCAGCCTTACAGGATTGACATTTAACCCTGTAAAGAAGATAAAAACAGTCGATTCTCACGGCTAACCGTGAGAAATATAACTCTGATAAAATACTAGTAGTTCCTGTAGAAAATAGGAGACCCAGAAACCCACTGTTAAAGTTAAAAACAATTGAATTATAATTACAATATGGAAAACATTTAAAGTATGTCCTACTTTTCTACGAATGTCAAAAATTATCCCATTTTGTTTTCCATAAAAAGCTAATAAACTTGCAATTCGCAAAAAACTTTGTGTAAATCATATTTTAACTTGGGTTTAACAGTAATTTGGTTTAATAATATTGGAAAACAGACCAACAAATCACTCTGTAGGGCTCAAGTAAAATCTCATAACAAATTTTAGTATGACTGCTTTTTACGATTTGATCGTTTTTTTACATTGTTTAATTAGCCATACAGGCCTAACAATGTTAACAGTTCTAGCTTTACCAGTAGTTTGATGTAATAAAATGTGAGAAACGAATCAATACGCCGCAGATCTCAAGACGCCTCAAAACAAAATTCATATTAACTGCTTTTTTTATCGTCACGGTTTTACAAGTTTTTTAAAAGGCTTCAAAATCTCTACAGTTCGTGCGTTAACAGTAATTTGGAGTAAAAATATTAAGAAAACAAAGAACAAAATCATCACACCGGAGACCCAAGAAAAGGTCCCCTTAGATTTTAGTGTAACTGCTTTTTTGATCCTCATGCTCTACATTTTTTAAATTAAAAATTACCAAGTATGCCAAATGTCGAAATTTGTTGCTTTAATTGTTATTTAGTCTATCAATATTACATAGAATACAAACAAATCATCACCCTGAAGACCACACGAAACAATATATATTAGTTTTACTAAATTCACTAGTTTTCGTAGTCCGCTTGACCAATTAGTTTTACTGCTTTTTTAATAAATTTGTTTTTCCATTTCTTAATTTTAAATTACCAACAAGGTCTGAAAATTTTGATAATTGAAGCTTTAACAAATAAATTAAAATTTAATTTCTAAATTAATTTAAATTTGGTGTAGTAAACGTTAAAAAAAAGAACTAACAAATCTCCTATAAGACTTCAAGTAGAAGTCGGACAAAAATTTACTTTAACGAGTTTCTATCGATTTGATGTTATTAACAAATCAAAAAGAAATTTCACAATAAATTTTAGTTTTACAATTTTTTTCATCGATGTTTTTTAATTAATAATTATAAATGATCAAGAAGGCCTATAATCTTTGCAATAGTAGAAGTTATTGCCTTAGTTGAACAACCAATAAATTGAACCGTACCAGCATTTGATCAAGTTAATTTCAGTTTTTGAAAATAAATTAAATCTATTAATGAAAATCTTTAATATCTTCGATATAAATGTCCTCAAATGTTCAATTGAACAAAAATCAATTAATTACTATTATTTTCTAAAAAGATTTTAAAATATTGCAATAAGAATTATTAAATTATGAGTTTAAAATCATCCAAAGAGCGTTTGCTGAATAAATGAAATTCGAGTAATTATAAATAGTTCAATATTCATTTTTACAAATAAAACATCACACGTTTTTTCATTGTTTGTTTTCCCGTTAGACCAGGTTGGTCAGTGAAGTGTTTTAATAGGTCTTTGGATATAGCTGAAAATAATTCAGCTAATTATAACGGCTTAAATTCAATAGAATAATTTTCACAGAATATCAAGATGATGTTTTAGATTACAAAACTGACATCTTAAACAACTTGTAATATAATAAATTCGTATTAACATAGATATACTCTGAGCTGAATACATAGTTAGGATCTATACTAATAAAAACAATTATCTTCAAATGGTAAATTTTTTGACTTAGGTTGAGCAAAAAGTCTTCCGTGAAAAGAAGAATAATTCAAAGCTTTTATTCTTCAGGACAGCGAATGTTGTTCAGCCTGTCCTATTTCTACGTAGTTTTGATTATTTACAATCGTTCAGCATTTCGTCATCTTGAGGGAGGGTTCACAAACCCAAAACAACAAATAAAAAAAGGAAATATCTTCAACAGACCAAAACAGCAAGGATAGATAGGCCAAAATGACCTGAAACAAAGGAACCAAAGGATGGTTGGAAATTATTTACTTATTTGGACCAAAAATCTGACGATATGTTCTTAGTTTTTCCTTTTGTAGATATTAAAATAGGTAAAAATCTAATTAAACGTTTTTATTATGTATTGTTGGACACGTACGTTTTTGATAATATTAGTTAAATATGTTGGCTAGTTTTTAATCTGTACTGAGATGTTCCTAGGAAGGTGTTAAAAGAAACGTACCATTTTTCTTAGCATAATTCTGCAATTAATTTGCTTTTTCATGTAAGTTTTAAAAATAAATGTTTTTAGCCATTTATGTTCGAAATAATCACCGCAAGTTGCATATACCAAGTTTCACAATTTTCACTTTATAACGCCCCGTTTGGAAAAACATGCGTTTTTCGATCGGTTGGTAAAAAACAGTTCTATTTATTGTAATAATAACCAGGTGTAAAGTGAAGTCTGGTCGGAAAAACCTGGTTAAAGGAGCGGAACGGTACGACCATATGGTCTTAGAAAGTCAACGGGTATCAGTCAATAGGAAGTGGAACAAATCAGCCTGCCAGCTACAGACTCGCCTTTTGGTTTAAATTCAAACAAAACGAAAGAATAAGCTGTTTTATTACGATTAAATGACATGGCTTCGTAAGAGAAAAGCAACAAAGCTTAACAACAACGTGCATCTTTTAATTTAATTTACTTTATAAGATCAAACAAATTTAAAAACTATCAGAAATGATTATTTTGATCAATAATTAGATCGTAACATATCATGGGCCACACTTTACAATTTAAAAAAAAGTTTCATACCAGCATATTTTCTCAGCTTCCCGGAAACCATTGAATCATTTCCATTGGTTAGGAAAATGGTATCCTAACCAATTTTTAAACTTAACCTGCCCTAAACCCAACCCTTTCACGGTTTCATTAAAAATTAGATTATAACAATTCACGGGACCCACTTACTAATTTTTGAGAAATAATTCTCTCAAACGTTCACATTTTCTCAGCTTCATGGAAAAACTTGAATCATGGATGTGTAACCTAATCCTAAACTTAATTTAAATTTAAATTAATACAATCCTAAACCTAACCTTACTTAAAATAGCACCTTCATAAACCTAACGCTGACCACATCCATTCGCATTCCCTAGTAACGCGAAATCTAAGGAAACAACAATTTTGTTTATCTCGCCCAAAAACATATCTATGTTACAACTCATTCTAAAAATGCAACAAATATGTAAATAGACTTGCTTATAAAACGATACTTATTTATAAATCGTGAGATGGGTCTGGTGTGATGTAGGTTTCAAAAAACCATTTTCTTTATCGTGCCAACGTTTCGATCTTTATTGAGATCATCTTCAGGGCCTGGGATTTACAAACATTGTTTACATATAACAATTATTGGGTTGTCCGGAAAATAATGCAGGATTTTAAGTTTTCATTAAAAAAAAATCTATATAAAATATTCTGTTTACGTTTACAGGATTACTCATTTGTATGAATGTCAACACTTATTAATCCTCTTCCAAATGATATTGTTTGTTTACCTCTGTAGCATTCCGCTACTTGGAAATAATTCAGTCATCCTTATAATGTCAAAGCGAGAAT